>NC_056730.1:241210975-241260975 GCF_019279795.1 Protopterus annectens | reverse complement strand
TGGATATCTTGCATAACTAGTACAGTGGAAGGAAATGTGGAGTCCAAGGTGGCAACTGATACATGGTCAGGCCTCAATGATAATGGCAATGACAATTTTGGACAAAAGAAAATTCAAAGGTCCAGCTCGAGTATATTGCAGACATTGTCTAGGCAGACTGCAGTAGTGTCTTGATTGTTTAATGACAAATGCAGGGACATAAAATGTAGCTTGCTCAGACGTGAGTGAGGTTGACACCAGCTATTCATGAATTCCACACAGTTTGCAACTTGCCAAACATATCTGGCATGCATGTATCAGTGACTGTGTTTTATCTCACCTGAGGATGTGTTTCCACTACTGGAATGACCCTGACAGAACACTGCAATATTTGTCAACCAAAATTCAAATACTCACTACTTTTTTCATGCTGAATGACCTTGCTTGTATTAGTCTGGCACAACACCTTATGGGAGATAAACCTGAGCAGCCTATCTAAACATAGGATGATGTCCCATCACTTTTTGTGAAAACTTGTCCAAGTACAAAAAGGTATGATCCAGTGGGTTCCTATCAGAAGACCAAAGACACATTTTGTCGAATGCATGTTGGTCAAACTTCAAATGTCAAAAACACAAAATGACGAAGTGTCATATAAGCAAATTTTTTCCCTGGGAAAGAAGTCGCTTGGCCGCTTCCATCACTTTGCCATTTTCGGCACTGTAGTGCGATCATGGAGTTGGTATATTTAAGTAGGGGGTGGGAGGCACAGCCCCCCACATCATGGCATGTAGGGGGCAAAGCCCCCCACTTTATGTAATGTTTGAATGTGGGTTTTTTTTTTTTTTTGGGAACAGCAATTTTTTTTTCATGGGAAAAAATCACTGTTCTGGTCGTTCGATGTGTTGGGAATTCGAACTTTTGAGTTTGATATAACAACGTTCAATCATTTGATCGTTCGTTGTTATAATATATACCTGATCCAGTAGTTGTGTAAAGCTTTGATTAGCAGTTAGTCTGATATGTATGTTTATCAAGATCAGAAGACTTTGTCAGAATATGCTGACTGCTTCCCCTACATGCACATGATGGAGTATTTATTTATTTATTTATTATTTATTTATTCATATTTGTTGACCAGGAGTGTCCGTCTGGATGTAGGTCCATTTTCAGTGGAGGCCTGGGGAGAAAAGCTCCACAGTTAAAATAAACAGACAGTAGTTACACTGGATTACATAGCGATTAACAATTTACATAGCAATTACTTACAACATATTTACAGATGAAGAACATAGTACATTAGTAGACAACTAGAATCTTTATCTTTAAAGTACATAACAGACATTAACAAATGTAACAATAAGAAGTTCCTGCTGTATAATAAGTACTAGGCTTATGATCATCTGAGCTTGCTATAATCAAGGTAGTTAGTGGAGTTAGCTAGTGTGTGTGTCTTTATATACATATGTGTGTATATGAGCTCTAAAATTAAACAACAGTTTTTCAAAGAATACAATCATTAGCAGTAGACTGCGGTGGTGGTGCTGCGGTAGTGTTGTCGCCTCACAGTTAGACATTGCCCATTCATGAATGGGCATTCCTTCGTTGAAGGTTGTGCATTAGGCCCAGCAAGCCAGTATGTAAAAATCTACTGCCAATCATTAGCGGACGGGAGTTCCAATGTGGTGACCCATAACCGGGAAAAGCCGAAAGACACAAACAAACAATCATTAGCAGTAGGCTTACACATTCTAGTTGATGGGTTATGCATAGAGTGTGCCTTCTATTGTGGTGTGGTGTGGGTGCCTTGTAAATGCTGACAGGTGCTGAATCCAAATATGCAAACTCTGATGTATCATTACCAGCAGACCTCTGCGTGTTATAAACTAATGGCTGCTACTGCTACAGCACAGCAGACTTTAGCTGCACCAGATCATGAATACAGATGTTTCAACTATGATTCTCTAGGCACAGTCTAGAAAACTAGTGTTAGACTTAGGGAGCTACAGGAGAACATCAGCCTTATGCCATGATCTGCCTGCATGCTGATGTTTTCCATGTTAATGGTACATCTCACATGCTGTGAAAAATATTTCTTTAGTGTGCTGAAACTGAAAAGCTTTTCAATAGTTTGTTGGACTTGATTTTGTATTCTTTGAAAAACTGTTGTTTAGTTTTAGAGCTCATATACACACATATGTATATATAGACACACACACACACACATGCAGGCACGCACTCACACACACATAGACTTACTGTTTTGGATGCTGTTTTTGAGGTAAAAGGTGGCACATTGGGCAGCTGGTGGGAGTTGTCATAATGATTAAGGTATTTACCATGCAGACAAAAAGTGCAAGGCTTGATTCTCACATATGGTAATTTGCTAGGCTTAAAATGGCTCACAAGGGCATTTAGTCTAGTAATAATTTAGTAACTATGAGATGGGAAAATGTAGGTATGACTTAGATAGAAAGAACATTTTATGTGTACATACAGTATAAAACAATTAATTGCTAGTATGTCAATCTGCGTGTTATCTGGTATGTTTCAAACTTTGTGGATGCTCCTTTGGTTAGAGTGTTGCATTATAAAGATGTTTGATCAGATGTTCTATGAAACATTTTACTTTTTTTGAGCATGCACAAAATACCTGGTTCTGGAGGCTGTTCCTGATTTCAAAGAGACCAAACAGAGTTCAGTTAGGAAAGCTTACACGTATTAGACCTTCCTGTATATATGTTGTGAATTATTCTGGTACATCTTTGTAAAGTTTGATATATTTCAGATGTGTTTTAGGATTGGGTGTAAGGTTATAAAGTTTAGTACCTAAGAAATATAAAAGTATATCGAAGAAGAAAATGTTATAACCTATCTCTAAGTATTCAAAGTCTTATTGAGTATATACATATTTTTCTGGCTGACTGCATCTTTGTGAAGACTATTGAAAATATTTTTCTCAGTACTTGAGAACAAACACCACTACCAAACTTCAAAGCTTACTTTGCAAGAAGAGCAACTAAACAACAAAAAAAATATTCATTCACTGGCAGTTGAGCTCCACTGCGGTTACAAGAAAATAGAAGTGGTAATAATCCTGCATCTTTTGAAGGCAGCCACAACAGAAAAAAACGGAGAAACAGCTGTAGGCTGTGCCAATGATAAAGCTTATTGCAGATAACTGTATGGTATATGACAGAATTGTATTTCATTTTCTGAATTAACCAGCATTAGTAAAAGAGGCATATTTACATTTATGTAAATAGGCATTCTAAAACATATTTGCTTTTTAGAATAAACAACAGCAGAATTATTTTGAACATTCTTGGTGACATACACGGTTTGCTTGAGAGAAAAAAAAAAAAAAAATATATATATATATATATATATATATATATATATATATATATATAAATGTAAACTGAAAATGCATATAAGATTCTCCATTTTACAGGTTTATGATCTAGAAAAAAATTTACAAGCAAAATTCATGTTTGACAATTCTGCCAGTCATAGACTTTCGGTTCATGTTTCAAGCTATACTCATGCTTTATTTATCAGTGGAGGGTACTGTTTGTGATATACCTTCATGATGAATATGTATTCTGGCCACATTTACATAAAACTTTCATACTGAATAAGACAGAGTTCATACCTTGATAAATGTCTACTGTGATAGTGGTAGGCAGTACAGCAGACAGAGGCTTAGATGAATCAAAAGTATCACTTCAAACAAAAATGAGTGCCCTCAAATACATGCTCAGTGGGCAGCTTTAACACACACTGCTTCTCTCAAGACAAGAAAGAACACCTGCACAGCCTCTGTGTCTATTCCTGCCCACCTTCCTTCTGCCAAGAGCAGCAGGACTGACAACACAGTCTCATTGACTAACTCTCCACCATATCCTTCTCTCAGTAGGATAAAGAAGGCACATGTAATATCTGTGAATATCATCAACCCACCTTTCTCTCTGAAGTATGGAGAATGTACAAACACAACCTCTGTGACTGCTCCCCACCTCCACGTTCTCTACAGAACAGCAAGTCTGTGGATGATCTCATTCTCAACTTCCTTCAAAATCCTCAAAGCTGTGCACATGGCTTCTGTGACTGTTCTATCATTTATTTCATGTTTCTTTCTCATGAATATGCAAGTTAAGATTATAAACAATGTGGTCATCCTAGTGTATAGACTGAGACATCAGACCATAAAAGATGACTGAGAAGAACATCAAACAATGTCTCAGTGAAAATTCATACAAGTAGGGAGTATATGCAATAGTCTGATACTAATGTCTTCCCATTACATAAAAACAGGTGAGGTTACCTCTGGTGCACTATCACAGGCCTCTGATGCTGATGTAAATGCAAAGGGGCTTTCCCAGCTGCCAGAAATGGATCATGACATCCCTGTTTATCTAAACCTAATAAATGAGTGTGTAGTTCGAAGTAATCCTTTTACTGAGGATGACCGCCAGAAATTCTGCTCTGTGAATCTAGATACCACAGGATTAATACATCTGTATCATTCATCCATTCACAAGGCTATATAACAGCTATTGGACCAGATAATGGCTACTTTTGAGGGATTATGACTTTGTCAAAACACAGTCAGATGGCAAGGGTCTAAACATACTGGTGCTCTCATCCAGGGCTGGTGTTAGCATTTTGGGGGCCCCCAGCAAATGTCAACTTGGGGGCCCCCTAGGCACTTCCAATATAACTATTATCCTGTCAATGTCACACCTCCTAAGAAATCGTTTAGTTTGTGCTGCAAACTTTTAGGAGTAGTATGTGCAGACAGACCTTAGCTACAAGCTTTTACATTACAACAGGCCTATATACCACACTTTGTTGATCTGTCTAACAAAGGGACACTTACAGTTACTGGCATTTAGTTGCAACAATGATACATTACATCAACTATATGTACAGGTCTGGACTTAAATGAATTGATGACTAGGTCTACTGTTTCAACACCACCCGCACACCCTCCAGTCCTCTCCTCTGATCCTCACCCCCTTTTGGGCTCCCCATACCAAGCACATTACTTTTTTCTTCCTTTTCTCACATTTTGCCTTACTCTCAGCTTTTTCAAGAAGCCATAACTTTCTATATGCTCTGAAGAGCATTTTAACATTTTTTTTTATTTTTACACAACATTTTCATCCAGTAATGGCTTGAACAACAAAATTATTATTAAGGAAAGAAATTCACTGTTGCTGTTCAGCTTTAGTTTTCTTTGTATCCTTTCAGCACTCCTTTCCTGACAAAGACAGCACGGTAATATCCATTTAGGAAATAACTCAATTAAGCTGGGGCTCCCAAAGACATAGGGGTTATGTATGTGCCCTGGGATGCATTTTAGAGCATCTTCTCAGCATTTTACTCCCTTGGTGGCCTAAACAAAAATCATGAGAAAGAAAAGAATTTCAGTCTTATTTTTTTTCTTTCAAGAAATACATAAGTTGTGCCCAAGGCTTAATGTTCAAAGCTGACAAAATAGTAGCTCACAATAAACTAACAAGTCAGTTGTTGAAATACATAGGTCTTATCTGGGAATACTGACTCCTTCCCTAACCCCCACAAAAGACAATCACTGCCTATACATCCCTCTGGTGTTAGACTAGAATGAAAGCAGAGGTTTAAATTGCCTTAGCCATATAATTCAAGTGACTGCTGATACATGTATACATAGCATGCTTCATCACCCCTAACTCTCAAAGTCAGCCCCATGTATATGTGCCTGATGTGTGATTGTGAGAATGATTTCAGTAATATATTCTAATCTGTTGCTCTTAGACAGTACACCACCCCTACACAAGCACACGCTATAGTAACCTTCTTTTTACACCTCTGAGGTCTGTGAGAAAAGTAAATAAACAATGACCACACTGTCCTCAGCTCAATCCAGGGTTGCCACCCCTCCGTTTTTTTTCCAGACTATCCAGAAATCAAACTGATTATCCGGTAGTCCGGAAAACACTGTACAAACTCTGGTATTCTGTTTCAAAAAGGAAACAGACTATCGGAGTTTGTAAATCAGCCGAAAGGAGGCAGCAGGAATGGAAAAAGGGGGTGGTTCTCACCAAGTTGTGTCATCATGACATCACAAAAATGGGTGGGGTGTGGGTGGGGGAGGGATGGGATGGGTGGGGTTACTGATGACGCAACAGGTGTGGCTTTACTCTGGTTTTAAGCAAACCAAAAAGACACGCAAGGTAGATCCAGTGCAAGGCTCAAACCAAAATGTCAAAACACACAAAATAAGCCAGCACAAAGTTTAAGGCAAGCAGAAAACTACTGTTATTGTGGCATATTGAAACACAAAATAAAAAAACAAAGAAACTGCAAACCGGTTTCGGACAATGTAATGGCCTTCTTCAGTGCAGAAAGAAAAAGTTAGAATGATGCATACTAATGTTCCTTATATACTGAGAAATTTAAAGGGATATGTAACCAAAAAAGAAATGTTTTTATATGAACAATTCATAAAAACAGAAAACAGTGACAAAAATCTAAATAAAGAATACAATAATATTGCATTAATATTGATCACATTAATCCCCAGTGGAATTGGGAAAATAAGCTCAGTTCAAACCCTGAAATGCAACAATACATATATATGTATAAATATATAATATCAGCATACAGCTTTATCCACATTCATTTAGCCCAGGTTTGAACAAAGCACCCAGTTTTGTGATCCATAATGTTTCCATGTTATTGAGCTTTTCATGCCAGCCTGCCTTGGTCATCCTCGGCAGCTGAATCCTATCAATGATTGTAAATTTAAATTGGGCAGTTTGGTGAATCAAAGTAGGCTTATATAGGGCATTTGTTAATTTTTTAGTTCTGATAGCACTGAGATGCTCACTTATGCGAAATCTTAGTGGAAACATAAAATGAAGTACATGTACAGGTGGCCAAATATACCACCCAATCAGAACTACAATTACCAAAGATCCTAATGTTGAAAACTCGTGAAGTGTTGGCACTTGAGAATTCCTTCATTTTACTCATATACCTGCATGCACTGCAGTGACCACAGGGAAAGGAACCAATGAGTGGATCCCCAAACAAGGTAATTTATGTGGTTGTAGAGTGAAATTTTTGGTAATGTGTAAAGTGTGAATTCAACGTCCTACCCCTACGGTATGAAAAAGAACATGTCTCAGGTAATATGTCAGATAAAAACTCATGTGCTCTCAAAATACCCCAATGATTATTAACAATATTTCTAAATCAAGGGGTATTGTTGCCATAAGTAACTGTAAATCTGATAGGTTGTGCTTGGGAATGAGTAGACGGCTCTTGTTCATGTTTGTATGTTAATAATTGAGACCGTGGCATATGTCTGACCTCCTGGATGGTTTTATTAAGTCGACATCTGTTATATCCCCTCTGAATAAATCTATCACAAAGATCTTGTTCACATTCTGCATGAGATTTAATAGAGGAACAAATTATGAATTGTGACTTGGAAATGTTGCTGATGATGTGGCGGGGGTGATTACTAGAGGCATGTAAAAGAGAGTTATACTGTGGAAACTTTCTGTGTACACTCATCGCCAGAGTATGATCATGTTGTCTGGTAACCTTGACATCCAAGAAAAAAATGTAATGGTATTGAGTCTCCAAAGTGTTTAGGCCTTTCTTGAGGTAACACTCTATTGTTTGGTATGAACCTATGCGACCCTGAATCAAAAGTATTTGCGCATTTTTGTTATAATAATATACAGATTGAATTCAAATATATTTATCCACTTGGGGGTATTTTTGCCTATATAGATCTTTTTGTGTTTATCCAATTTGGACGTGGTCACTTATTCTGACATTTAAGACATATCCTCTGTTATTGTCCATTTAGATCTGCTAATTTTTGTTACATGAACAATAACATGGACCTCAGAGGGATATTGCAGGGTCTAGCAGTGGACAAAGATAATTTGGAAGCTTTTGGCTTAAACTTTGCTGATTCTGGGAACCCCAATACACAGGCAGGGGATATCAAGTATATATGTGGCAATCTGTTCCACAAAATAACTAAAAACATGAGGGCCTTAAGAGCCAATGTTTGGCACTTGAAGCTCTTTAAAGCTTATAAGCTCAAAAATATAACCCCTCGGGGACTCAGAATTTGAATTCAACCGTTAGTCAGTTTGGTTGATGAACAACTAACCAAAGATTGGGCTAAGACCCAACATGATGCATCCATGTTATTTGTAGATACATTAGTTTCATACTATGAACGTATGGTGGAACAACAGACAACTGAGGTATATAATAATTGTAAAGAAGCTCAAGCTTTTGAACATGAGGAGTTTTATCATAATCATGTCAGGGAATTAGCTAAGGAACTTGCCAATTTGGAGACACAGTTACTTAAAAGCAAGTTTCAGCATGATCTGACCGATTATGAAAAGGGTAAACCATTCATGGTTTTTTGATACATCCAGTAGAATAAACACGAAAAAGAGGCCGAGATCAATATTGAAGAAAAATACTTTTTCTACCAGTAGTGTTAGAGATGGGGATACATCCTCAGCCACGGATCCTGAATGCCCTTCCAATCAGGGGTCCCCAGTAGCTAAACGCAAACCTTCAGCAGACCCTTTAGATATAGGAAATGCAGGGGGGGCAGGAAACATAGGGGAAGGGGCTTACAGTTTGCAACAGCTACTACAGAAGATAGTCAAATAATTGATAATGTGCATAATATATCTTCCTTTGAATTATCCTCTGACCAAAATAAAGTTCTTAACAAGGGTTTGAATTTTGTGCCTTCCTCTTTGGTCTCTGAACAGACTTTTGTTAATGAATTAAATGGATTTTGTCGATTGATTAATCTCAAAATATTTTTTTTTGCAGATTGTGATCTCTCTCAAAGTTCATCTGGTTTTCATTTTGGGAAATTGACATTCCAACCACCCAGTGATAAACATGTGGCCATATTCAGGGAATGTGTCCTCAAAGATCTACATTTTTCACCTGGATTTCAGCCTACCAAATATAATTTGACCCCTTTGGAGCACAAAGTGTTACAGGAACTCAGTTCCAATCATGACATCATCATTTTGCCAGCAGATAAAGGGGGTGGTATTGTGGTTATGGATTGGGTTATGTATATTGCCGAAGCTTACAAACAGTTATCTGATGCTAGGTTTTATATGCATATGGTAATAGACCCGATGCCTAATTTCAAATCACTAATTGACTCTTTCCTGGATATGGCCACTAAAGAAGGGGTTATAGACCAAACAGCTTAAGGTCACCAATCCTATTCCCCAATATTTGTATTTGTTGCCAAAAATACATAAACATCCTATGTGTCCTCCGGGATGACCTATTGTTTCTGGCAGAGGCTCTCTAACTGAGCCCCTGTCTGTTTTTCTTACATATTATCTCAAACCATTATTGTCTATGGTCAGGTCCAGGCTTAAGGACACAACTGAATTTCTGAACATTCTTCATGATACTCAGTTGGAATTGGATTGGTGGCTTTGTACACTGGATGTCGCCTCCCTATATACTAGTATCCCACACCAGGCTGGGATATCAGCTATAGCATTTTGGCTAGAAGAATCCAAGCTCTATTCTACTGGATTCAATAACTTTCTTATCAATATGACGGAATATGTACTAACTAAAAATGTCTTTTTCTTTGATGGTCAGATATATTGGCAAACCAGGGAAAAGCCATATATATGCTGACCTATTCATGGTATTGGTAACAGCAAATTTCTGGCAGAACTGGACATTTGGAGTAGATACTTGGATGATTGTTGGATGGTGTGGCGGGGAGATATACTTTTGGCTAAAGAGTTTGTTCAATATTTGAACAATAATGTATAAGTTCACTTTGGAGACTCAATACCATGAAATTGTTTTCTTGGATGTCAAGGTTACCAGACAACATGATCATACTCAGTGTACACAGAAAGTTTCCACAGTATAACTCTCTTTTACATGCCTCTAGTAATCACCCCCGCCACATCATCAGCAACATTCCCAAGTCACAATTCATACGTATGAAACATATTTGTTCCTCTAGTAAATCTCATACAGAATGTGAACAAGATCTTTGTGATAGATTTATTCAGAGGGGATATAACAGATGTCAACTTCATAAAACCATTCAGGAGGTCAGACATATGCCACGGTCTCAATTATTAACATACAAACATGAACAAGAGCTGTCTACTCATTCCCAAGCACAACCTATCAGATTTACAGTTACTTATGGCAACAATACCCCTTGATTTAGAAATATTGTTAATAATCATTGGGGTATTTTGAGAGCATATGAGTTTTTATCTGACATATTACCTGAGACATGTTCTTGAATTCACACTTTACACATTACCAAACATTTCACTCTACAACAACCACACAAATTACCTTGTTTGGGGATCCACTCATTGGTTCCTTTCCCTGTGGTCACTGCAGTGCATGCAGGTATATGAGTAAAATGAAGGAATTCTCAAGTGCCAACACTTCACGAGTTTTCAACATTAGGATCTTTGGTAATTGTAGTTCTGATTGTGTGGTATATTTGGCCACCTGTACATGTACTTCATTTTATGTTGGCCAAACCTCTCGTCCACTAAGATTTCGCATAAGTGAGCATCTCAGTGCTATCAGAACTAAAAAATTAACAAATGCCCTATATAAGCATACTTTGATTCACCAAACTGCCCAATTTCAATTTATAATCATTGATAGGATTCAGCTGCCGAGGATGACCAAGGCAGGCTGGCATGAAAAGCTCAATAACATGGAAGCATTATGGATCACAAAACTGGGTGCGTTGTTCAAACCTGGGCTAAATGAATGTGGATAAAGCTGTATGCTGATATTATATATTTATACATATATATGTATTGTTGCATTTCAGGGTTTGAACTGAGCTTATTTTCCCAATTCCACTGGGGATTAATGTGATCAATATTAATGCAATATTATTATATTCTTTATTTAGATTTTTGTCACTATTTTCTGTTTTTATGAATTGTTCATATAAAAAAATTTCTTTTTTGGTTACATATCCCTTTAAATTTCTCAGTATATAAGGAACATCAGTATGCATCATTCTAACTTTTTCTTTCTGCACTGAAAAAGGCCATTACCAGTCTCTTTGTTTTTTTATTTTGTGTTTCAATATGCTACAATAAAAGTAGTTTTCTGCTTGCCTTAACCTTTGTGCTGGCTCGTTTTGTGCGTTTTTACTCTGGTTGTAGCCACAATGAAGGGTGGCAACCCTAGCTCAATCACAAGCTATAATGACTTCATGTGCCCATCTCTAAGGTTTGACTGTGATGAAAACTAAAGTTGTAATAACCACACAATCCCCAGATCCCCAGCAGCTTTCTGTACACACACATTTGAGCAGGGCTGGTTTTAGAATGGGTGTGGTTGAAACCATAGGCTATTATTAGTTTTATCCTAAAAGGGTCATATATCAGCATTGTTCAGGTTAAACAACTCAATCAGAAAACTGATACATTTTTTGTCCTCATTTTTCTTCAACTAGCAATAGCTTTTGTGAGGTTCCTGAGAGTCAAGGATGATTAAGGGAGCCTCCAGTATCCATTTATACAGTCTGTTGAGTGGGTGCCACCAGACTTCAAGAAGATCTAAGTGTCTGAATGTTCTGTGATATATCTTATGTCTTACTTTTGAAATATAATTACTTGTTAAGTACATTTTTACTGATACCCCGAAGAATAATGTCTGTGTTCTGGCATTACTGGGTACATGCACATACAAAAATCAGTGATATTTTTTGCACACACACACACACACACACACACACACACACACACACACACACACACACACACACACACACACACACACACACACACACACACAAGCATAAGCCATAGCACTCCTGGTTTTGAAGTTATTTCAGCAAATAGCAATATATTGTGCAACACTGGTACTGGCACACCAGATCAGTGATTGCTGTTTAATAGTCGTCAAATAGCAGCAGGGGTAAGTCACTTATTTACCTCATTGGGCAGTAATGCTTACCTGTCATTGTCCCTGATTTCACAGACTTTCCCTGATTTTGTTCATACATTTGCTTTCTCCTTCACAAAAAGTTTGATTTGCTGGTAAATCATTCAGTATTACAGTCAATCAATCCAGACATCTGAGTTTTATACTTATGTCCAAAAATACGTGTTGATGCAAAAGATGTTATTCTACTAACTTTTTAAGTGCATTGAGTGATATTTAAAATGTAATCCTGATTCTGAGCCTTTATTCTATTATTTTGGATTGCACTGAATTCTTAAGCAAAGGAATTGAGTTATACTTTCTGGCGTTATGCTTGTATTTATAAAACTCTCTGAAAGAGAAAACCATCCCTGATGATCAGAAGTATTAACTCTTCTTAAAATCCAAAAATTGCACCAAGATAAGTCACTCTGGGCTTCTGATCCCTCTAGTGCTTACCTTGCTCATGTTCATTATCAACTTCATCCTAACAGGGTCATATCACAGGCCTGTTCCGGTTAAAGAGCATAATTAGGAAATTAATAATTTTTTTCTTCCTCAATTTCCCCAACCTGCAGCAGCTTTTGTGGGGCCCCCACACAGTCAAGAATGATTAAGGGGGCCCCCTGCAGCCATGGGTATAGCAAGTGGAGAAAATGGCCAACAGCAGGATTTGACTAAGCCATGGGCACTATGTCAGTGGTAAAATATTTAATAAAATTCTGATGCCTGTTACTTGACAAAACACTGTTACTACAACCAGAAATATCTTTGAATTTTAAAGGAGGTATAAATAAGAGTTATTATCCATGTGGTTTATTAAGTATACAAGAATGCTGTACTAGCTTTTGTTGGTTTTACATACATGTGACAAAATATCAGGATAAGATAACTTGCTGTGGTTGGGGACCCCCAGGGAACAGGGGGCCCCCAGCGACTGCAGGGCTCACTGGTGCCTAAAATCTTATATGCTCTCATCCCATGACAACCCACATCAGCTAAATGCTGAGAAATATTTGGACCACTAAAGCCAAAATGGAGATCTAAATCAAAATGAATGTGTGCTAGCGAGTTGCTTTCTAACCAAAATGACAGACACTTACTAATGTTCTGCCAAATACTAGATTATTCTTTGCTAATAGCCTTAGAACCCTACTAATCCCAAAGCTACTCTATTCTTACATAGCAGATAAAGCAAAAAAAAAAAGAAAAAAATGTATAGACGATTGTTGGCTTAATGGAAGTTCTGATGGTTAATTTGAAACATTTGCAGCTCTTTGAGGCAGTGTTAAATGAATTAGTGATGGTCTGATTCCAGAACAAAGTAGGCACCTGATAATGGTTTACTACTGGCCCTAATTAGCATACCAGTAGTCTCTGTTTTGCCATGATGACCAATACTATGGCATTAATAAACTTAAAATTCATGTCATCTTTTCTCTGCAGTATTTTTAAATACAGGCTTGCATGCCAGTACTAGTATGTACCAGTCATGTAGGACATTTCCCTGTGTACTCGTAAGTACCACTCATGTAGGACATTTCCTATACAAAGGTTCTGCCTCAAGTAAACTAATACCCTGATTTTGGTGTGCAGTGCAGATTAGACTACTTTTACACATAGTCATACCTCTCAACCTTTTGGTATAAGATGTCTAGACAAAGTCTGACATAATAGGGAGGGGGAAGCAAAAGGCCAAAACATGTGAAATATTTTAAATATTGCTCTTATAAACTTAAAAGTTGTTAGAATAACAGGATTTGAGTTAGCATGCATTTTCTGAAGGGCATGAAGTCTGAAACTCAAATGCAGAAAATTATTTAATGAATTCAGTCCACAGATTATTCCAGAGATTTGCTAGAAAACTTCAAATTTTATTAGGAGTAGACCAACAATATGAGGCAAAAACCTGGACATTATAATAAAATCTGGACAGTTGAAAGATGGAATAGTAATGTGCAGTAAAACCAGCAGTGTGAGTAAAAATAAATAAAAAAATATTAATTAGCACTGTCGTCAAATATAATAAATGTTTAATTGAGACAATTATAGTAGCTTTCACTTGATATACAAAATGGCTTGCAGAATTTACACAAATAGCAATATCCTTTGATAGCTTTGTGCTAAGCATTTCAATGAAAATAAAACCAATTGGCCAAATTCAATAAAGCCTACACTGTCTGTTTACACTGCATGTACAGTACAGCATAACTCGCACATGGTAGCAGACTGTTATGGATTCAGTACGCAACTGTATATGGTGTGTAGAGCTGCGCAGAGCTGCACAAACAAGCTAAACACTGTGTCATGCATAAGCAGCTGAATTGTATGCCAATCAACCTATAGAAGATGGAGGAGCTATTCAACAAGCTATAAAGCAGCATAGTAAACTCAGTGCTGGCTTTCCCTGCAAATTCCAAAACCTATTGGAATACAGCCGCAGAAAGGAGTCTACACAAAAACAATGTTAGGGTCTGCTGTTGCTTTCATTCATGTGTATGTGCAACAGGCTGAACTCTATAATGTTGCAGCTAATGGACCAAGGCTAAGAAAGAGAAGAGTTTTCAGACTCCTTTTTAACTTATCACAATATACATGACATGTAAATTGTAGAAAACTACAGAGTGGATAGAGACACACTACAGGAACTCTGCAATCTATGTCATCCTCAACTCAGCCAGGACAAACCAAGGGGAACCCATTCCAGTGGAGATGTAGTTATGTGTAGCATTTAAAATTTCAGCTACAGGTACCTTTCAAAGACAAACAGGTGACATGTTGGGGTGTCAGAGGCATCAACATCCAGGATCCTCCATCAGTTTCTGAATGGAATGCTCTAAAATGCCAGTGATGACGTATATTTTTCCCCTACTCCTGAGGACAGGGACATATATATGCAGGAGTTCTACCCTGTAGCACACTTTCCAGAAGTATTGATTGCCATACATTACACACATATAGAAAGTAAGGCAAAACCTGGGGAAAAGGAAAGGCTCTACATAAATAGAAAGTACTTCCACTTTATTAACTTCCAAGTTGTGTGTAATGCCAAGGGAGTCATCTTGAATATCTGTGCTGGCAAACCAGGCAGTTAACATGACTCACATATCTGGCACACTTCCCAAGTGTATCAGATGTTCACTAGGGGAGATATTCCACAGGGTCATATACTGGAGGATGCAGGTTATGCACTGGAACCATGGCTGATGATGCCCATCAGAAATGCACACACACACACCTACAGAAGAATGCCATAATGAGACACATGCTCAAACAGAAATATAATAGTGGTATGTCTAGGCTGCTGAAGTCATGGTTCTGGTGCCTAGATGCATCTGGGGGAGCCCTGCAGTACAATCCACATGTATGTATTGAAATATTCACTGTATGTGCCATGCTACACAACATCATCCTGAGAAAACAGCTTCAGCAGGATCAACAAGGAGAATGGGCACACCCCCACCACCAATGGCAAGGTCACTACAGCCACACACAGTTGAGGAGTCAGAGGGAGAATCAACAGTGGGTGTAGGCAGACATAGGTGTGCTCAATATGGCCATGCATTGGCTAAGAGATAACGCAGAGCACACTCGCTCACCACCTAAGTGTCTAAAATCTTTTTCCTACACACATACATATAGTAACATTGATGGCAAGCAATGCCCACAACCTTTACCTACCCATGTAATGGCTGTGAACTGCTAGCATTAGACAGAGTTAATCCTGAACTAAAACGGTTGCAGCTGGTGGATTTACAAGATAAGTGCTGAAACTGGAGTGCATTGAATAATAATTTGAATGACTGGCATATCCTTGCATGTGATTACTTGGTAGTGAAAGAAAGTTGGGTGATTTGTATAGAAATAACCGTAACATGTGACAGCAGAGACTTATGTGACTTACATGTGTCCATTATTAAGTAGTAGGCTTCAGGCATCAAAGATTCATTCAGTCATACCTCTCAAAAGTACTGATGGTCACCGAATGCCCTCCAGTTTAGCACCATACATTTATATTTGAAAATTATTAGAAAGAAAATTTAGAAAGTAATGAGACACACTTATATTTCAAGATGGTGGTCGTCTGAATAACACCCTCTACTCACAGCTCCAGTTAACTGGCTTTAATTAAATACTTCTTATCAAGCTATATAAGCTAAGATCTAGAGCAATCAAGTCTACTTATAGGAACCTTCATAAAATAGGCTCCGGATAGCTAGACATAAGTCAGTAGTGGTAAAGTAATACTTTATTTCAACCTGCAGCCAAGACAAAGGATCGTACACGCGGCTGTTTAGAGGCCTGGAATTTCAGCACCCTCGTGTTTGACAGCACCTACTAGATAGCTTGCCAGAGTACTACAATGCCTAAAGAGCCTGAGTCCATGGATAGTCAAACAACTAAAACTAAGCTATCTGCTTTATCTGTATAACCAGAAAACGATACTAAAAGGTTAAGGTTATCCAAACAGTTCCAAAAACAACCAAAAGACTTGATAAAATCAAAGACCGATGCTAACCCACTGATGGAGGAACTGAAAAATGCACTGCTCCCGCTACAGTCAGCCATACATGAGCTAACACATAAAATGAACTAATTTGGTACTTCAATCAACAAGATTGCTGACCGATTAGACATGGTAGAAGAAAAAACTAAGTCAAATCAATTTGAGATTGATCACATGAAAGAAATGCTGCAATCGTCGGATAAAGCACTCTGACATGCAAACTAAACTAACTGATTTGGAGGCCAGAAGTAGGAGAAACAACCTAATCATTAGAGGTCTTTCTGAGTGCTATGAGGCAAACCATCTCCTTGAAACTGTTACCCAAATGTTCAACTTATTTATGCCAAGGAATAAGTCCCCTATCCAATTTTGCCATCGAGAGAATACATAGAGCCCTACATAGCCGACAAGTCAGTGATACACCAAGACCGATATATGTTAAGTTACTAAATCACCAAGATTTGCAGTTGATTTTATCAAAATACGAGATAATTAAAAAATTTACATGGAAGAACCAGCTCATATCGATTTCACAAGATCTGCCTCTAGAGATTAGAGAAAAACACCGTAAACTGGCTCCCTACAGTGTTGAGCTTATATCTCGCAATGTAAAGTTTCAAATGAAGTTTCCCTCCACATTATCTTTCACCTTTAAAGAATCCAAGTTCAACATTTCTTCCCCTAAGGAAGCGGATTCAGCTTTTACAGTATGTTTTGGTACAACCCCTTCCGAGAAATAAATATATTCACTTTGATTCTTACATATGCCGGAGGCTATTTAGCTTCCTTTGGTTTGTTGGAAAAAAAAGCGGCAGAGACACTCGAAAATATTTGTAGATCGAGTTCTTTGGAGTTTATTGTATGTTCTTGAAGGTAGTCACTTGCATTAAACTTTTTTGTTCTGGATGGGACGCTTTAGCTGATTAGTTGTTCCCTAGGGTTCCTTAAGGGAACTGGATGATCCGGATTAAATCAGTTGCACCTTCACATCAAGGAAGTTTAAGGATAACTTCTGACTCCAGGACTGGATGCGTGCTTCGCAAGAAAGTCCAACTAACTATTTAAACCTCATTTCTGACGAAGAGATGAGGTACTGAAATATCTATGATACAAATGTTTTAGGATAATATTCTGAATATACGAGGCATTAATTAGGCTTTTCAAGAGTGATAGTCATCTCGGACTCTCTATAAACAATCTCTTCATAGGGAATAATTACTGTCGCTGATCAGAACGGCGACGAGATGTCACTTATACCTTATATCTAATTCGTATTTGGTGGTATCTAAAGAAAGCTTATAGAAATGCCCTTAAGTTTAATGTATCAACCTTTAAACCACAAATTTTGATATAGCAATCTTTTATGTTAACATGTATGTCAATTATTTTCAAAGTGTAGATACTGGATCTAACCAATTTTATTTTTGTTTTAATAATAAACTACCCGGCAATTGTTTGGTAGCTAGAGGATTTTTAAGCAGGGTGAAGATGCCATTGGGTGGAATTAAGTTTTTGCTGTATATTTTTTGTAAATATTTTAGATTTGTTGTTAAGTTTTTGTTATTTTTTAAATATAGGTGTGCATTTAAAACCTTTAACTATACCTCTTTCTCAATTGCAGAGGTTTTGTGGTTAGGCACTGGGTGGGGATTGAGAGATCTGGTTCTTAGATATTTTGTACAATACTGCATTATCTATTTGCTTTTGTTGTTTGCTCCCTTCTTCTTCTTACAACTTAGAATTAGCCATTATCAATTACTTTATTTAGCAGTACCCGCAAACTCATTAAACCTGATGCCACGTATCTATGTGTAATATTTGGACTTTATCATCATGGAATGTTAGGGGATTACAGGAGAAAAATAAAAGAAACTTGGTAATGCATCTATTATATAAAGCACAATCCAATATTTGTTTTTTGCAAGAGACACATATGTTAGATAAAGACTGGATCAAAGAGGGAAAAAAAGGATGGATTACTGATATAATTACATTGGGTTTTAGGAAGAACTCAAGGGGTGTGGCGATTATTATCAAGAAATCATTTGAAGCAAAGATAGTGACACTAGGATCAGATACTGAGGGGAGATGGTGTTTCTTTACATGTACAACACACAAATTAGACAAACCTATTTTATTTTTGAATATTTATGGTCCCTGTTCGAATCAAGTAGACTTTATTATGAAAATATATAATTTTCTCTTTCATTTCCCGAATCATCTGTTTATACTGGGAGGGGACTGGAATACTGTCTTAGACCCAAATACAGATCGTTCAGGCAAATTCAATCCGTATAATATACAAGCTTCTAGAGCTCTGTCTGAACTAATACTTGACTTTGACCTAGTAGACCCTGTTTCGTTTCCATATGATCCTAAAGATAATAATAACACATTCACTTATTTCTCTAAATGTTACCGCTCATGGTCTCATATAGACTTTTTCTTGATTTCATCTATTTTGACTTACAACCAAGTTAAATTTCTAACTGAACCTAGATTCTTATCCGATCATTCCAAGATAAACCTTAAGATAATGTTTGCCTCTAAACTATCCTTGCACACTAGACCATATAATTGGTCTTTGAACAGTAATTTGTTAAAATATCAATCTTTAGTTTCAGAAATTACTTCTGTATTAAGTGAATCCTTTTCTTCTTCTCATGATGATAGTATCCCCTTCGATGTTAGATTGGTGGCTAGTAAAACAGTAATTAGAGGTATCCTTATAAGGAAAGCTAGTTATGCTAAGAAATTAAATACTGAGAAACTAAGAAATTTGAATGTAGAGATTAAAATGTGGGAAGAAAAACTTCTAGAGAATTACTCTTTAGACATGGAGAATGAGCTACAATTGAAACAAAAGGAACTATTTATTCATCACCAGAATAACCTTTCTCTTCAAGAAATACGCTATATTCACAGATACTCGGAATCTCTACAAACTCCCTCTAGAACGTTAGCTAGGTTAATCCTAAATCATCCCAAATCTCCTAAAATCCTGGGCATTCATCACAAGGGTAAGCTTTATAAATCCAATGATCAGATTGTTTATATATTCCAACAAATACATTTGACATTTTTGCTAACAACAATAATCCTCTCCCCAATGTAGAGATGAAGAAGTATTTAGATGAGCTTACTTTCCCAAAGTTATCTAAAGAGCAGGAAACTCTTTTATCGGCTTCAATATCTAAAACTGAGATAATGGAGGTAATTGATAACTTAAAGTTAGGCAAGGCCCCGGGCCCTGATGGATATTCGCCCGATTTTTATAAAACTTTTAAACTTACTCTTACCCCCATTCTATTAAAACTCTATGAATCTTTCTCTATTAATGGAATAAAAGATCTTTTTAATTCCCAAAAACAATCTGGATGGGTCCAATCCTAATAATTAAAGACCGATATCCCTTATGAATATAGACATTAAAATCTTCTCAGCTATTCTTGCTAACAGACTCAAGAAAATCATGTCCTTTTTAATTTCCACAGAACAGTTAGGTTTTATGCCACTTAGACATACTTGGGATAACACCCTTTTATTAGAAACCATAATAAATCTCATCCAAATAATAAATCTCATCCAAAAAGAAAAAAATCCCAGGTATACCTTGGTTTTAGATGTGTGCAAAGCATTTGACTGTGTTAACTGGATTTTTTTATTCTTGACTCTATAATATTTTGGTATCCCCTCTAAATTTATTAACCTAGTCAAAATACTGTATACTAATGCCTATTCTCGCTTATACATCAAAAGAAAATATTCTCAACCTATTAAAATCTCAAATGTTATGAGACAGGGCTGTCCCCTCTCTCCGTTATTATTTAATTTATACTTAGAAACTTTATTTTTGTTTATAGCACAAAGAACATACCGTTCTGTTTCTAGAATTTGTAACATAAACACTAGTTTTTCAGCATTTGCAGATGATTTAATCTTATTTTTAACACCCTATTACTGATACTAAGAAGATAACTAATTCCTTGAATATCTTTGCATCCATTTCTGGGTATCAAATTAATATAAATAAATCGTTCATCTTCCCGTTTAATCCCTTAGCACATAAGCCATACTTATTTCCAATCTCTTTCTTTAAGGTAGACTACTCACTTAAATACTTGGGAGTCTATTATGACCATTCGTGTTTATCATTTTCACATCTTAACTTATCTAAATCATGGATTTCTATTGCCTAGGATATAGAAAGATGGCAACAACTGAAATTACCATTATTTTCTAAAGCCTCTATCATTAAAATGAATATTCTCCCCAAACTCCTGTATCATCTTAATGCTACTATGTCTTTGGTCTCGATTCCTTTTCTTAATAGAATACATAAAGACTTGTTTAAATTCATGTGGTATCCTAAATCTTTGAGAATTTCATATCAAAAGCTTACGTTACCTAAAACAATGGGAGGTTTAGCGATGCCTAATCTTATACTATACTATAGAATAATTTGTGCTAATAGAGTATTTGCTATTGCTAATTATATGTCTAATTCCTCCTCTTGGATGCCCCTATGGATTAAAATGTGGTACAGGTACGCTTTAGATAATAACATTAATCCTGGAGCTCTCCGTTTTCTTAGTAAAAATAATTGTATGAAACTAAAGTTTCACAGTTTCTTAAAAGAGATGATTAAAGCTTGCCAAGATTTGTTCAATTCCCTGAATCTAATTAATGCCTTCTTATTATTTCAACCTATTCACTTTTATCCAAATTTGACAATAAACAATGAGATGATTAACTTAAATAACTTCCCTTTGATTAAAGATACTACCCTTTGGGACATACACAGGTTTAACCATCTCTCACTAACAGATTTTAGGAATGCCCTCTTTCTACCCAAAAAATACTCTATTATTTTGTGGCAACTGAGAGAACTTACATCATTTTTTCTATATAACCATCCTAGTCTAGAAGTTGAATGTAACGCAGTAGCAGCTCTATTACCAATTCTAGCCAATAAGAAGAACATGCTTTCCATTGCTTACAAATTCTTTTCCAGTCATTTGCACAAAGAGAAAGTTATCTTTGTGGATTACTGGAATCAACAGAATGACACCATCTCCCTTCAACAGAAATTACTTTCAATTAATTATACTATTAAACATTCGCCATTTAGAAAGCTTTGGTATACACAATTTATGATCATTAACAACTTATACTTAACCCCTGTTCATCTAAATAAATGTAATCCAAATGTCTCCACTGCATGTTCTTGTTGCTCTTGTCCACATGCGGATATTCACCACATTATGTGGTTTTGCAAATATTCTCATAGTATTTGGTGTTCTCTTAAAGTAAGACTAGACAAAATGGGTTACCATAAATCTACCCTAAGTTGGGAAATGGCATTGTTACACATCACAAATGTTGGATTATCAAACCTTAAACTTAAAGCTCTCATTACGTTATGTCTGTTAATAAATACCTGCTTCATGTGCACTGTTCAAGGACTGTCGAGCTTTTGGATTACCGGATTACTTTTGTTGTGAAGTTTAAAAGTTTTTTCGTTTTTGTGTTAATAAAGTTTTATATTGTCAGTCTCTGGACTGATCGATCTAAGCTGTCATGGAAAGGTTTTAAAATTCTTGCAATGAAATACATTACTGCACAAAAACTGATAATAACTAACCCCTGTAAAAGAGTTGCTTACCAAAAAGTGTGGGATCTTATTTTTTCTCTTTTGATGAATGATTGAAGATAATCTCACATAACATCTTAATCCCCTAACGTATATATATTTACTATACTAAGAATATTTTGTTATGCTGTTGTTGGGTCACTGCGATATCTTTAGTAGG
This sequence comes from Protopterus annectens, assembly GCF_019279795.1. Taxonomy (NCBI): domain Eukaryota; kingdom Metazoa; phylum Chordata; order Ceratodontiformes; family Protopteridae; genus Protopterus; species Protopterus annectens. Next base: position 241,238,673 of record NC_056730.1, on the reverse strand, counting down.
TCCTATTTGCTAGGTCTCAAGGGATCAATTTGTGTAACGGTTCTTTCTATTTTTGTATCTATTGTATTCGATATAGATATCTTAGCCTTTTTTTTTTTTAACATACTCTCTGAATTACCCATCAAACAAAAGTTAAGTACTCAATTTTACATGTAATCTTGTTATATAGGTTGATTTATTTTAGACTATATCAGCATTTTGTACATTTTGTAAATAGTTCTTATATCAGTTGTACTGTTGGTTGTATAATATTATGTGGTTTTGTTCACATGATTATTGAACTGCAGTTTTATTCTTCAAGTTGTGTTATGTAAAATCTAATAAAAGTCTATTTGAAAAAAAAAAGAAAGTAATGAGACACATTTCAATTTCAGACTTCACAACCCTCATAGGATCATTAACAATACTGATGCAATAAAAAGTCTGATGCTATCAACTGTCTAACTTTCTAAGATCAATATAAGTCAAAAGTAAAATTACCAGTTCAACATCACAAACGCAGATATACTAAGCACTATATGCACCCTGAGCATCAGACACAAAGCTTATTTGTCTCTGAATCCAATAGATAGAAAACAGGGTTAAGGAACAGTTGCCATCACGTGCACAGGGTGTTTTGTGTGTGTGTGTGTGGGGGGGGCTAAGCTTACACATAAGGTTGGTGAGTGTGTGTGAGTAAGAAAGAGAAGCAGCCAGGCATTCAGATACAGTAACAGATGGCCAGTGAGACAAAATGAGTTTTAAGCTTCATGGCTGAATGTAACTGTTGTGTGTGTGGCTGTATGGGTCCTTAGGTGAAAGTGATATGTGAGAGTCTACATGAAAACAGACAAGCCTTGTGCTAGCTCTATGTCTTGGTATGTTAGACAGATGTGAGCCATGCATGGTAGAGGTAGCAGTTCATCACTGTCATACTCAACCACAAGAGCTGGCTCTGCCAGGAGTTGCACTAGCACATCCACACCCATGGTCAGATGTACTGCTGCTATCTGAACTTGACTGATGTCCACTGGATGAGCTCCCGTCATGAGGACACCCAGCACCATGACCCAATGGCCTGTCACATCTGGGTGTGGATAGCTCAACAACTGATGGAGCAGTGGAAGTAGTTACACTATGGGATTGATCAGGCATGGCCATGTTGACTAGCAGTAGATGATGTGGCTGACCTATGCCCATGAAGATGCTGTCCCCCTCCCAGCAGATGTTCCAGCACAGACACCTCCCGTTCCAATGTGGCATTCATCCGATCCATTGAATCAACAGCACGGTGAAGGTAATCACACATTTCAGCCTGTGCCACATCTGCAATACTAAGCGTTTCTCTGGAAGACCTATGGGAACATGCCTGTGCCTCCTTGATGACCCTAAACATATGTTGAGTGGTAGGGGAAGAGACACCTAGATCAGATGGAAGATGGACAGCAGGCCTCCTCTGAGCACCCTTAACAAGCATCCTGGGTGGCACCTCACCCACACATTGACTACAACCAGAGACAACGGACATTGAAGCCACATTAACCACACTTCCCTGATCAATTGTCTCACCTTCCACCTGTCCAATATCTGAGGGCTCACTGGAATGGGTAGCCATAGGCCTAATGGCTCTGTCCATTGGAATTACAGGAGATAGATATATGTCAACCTCAGTGCCAGATTCAACCTCTGCACCCCCCAACTGTGTCTCTGTTTGGCCACCATCATCACCAAAGTCTGTTTATACTCTGAAATCATGTTAGAAGTCCCACACTTCTACTGCCAAAATCACCTGCGAAAATAAACAAGAAACACAGTAAAAAAATAATATCTGCACTACTATAGTCCAATATATGCTAACAAACTAAAAGTGGTGCCACTATTACAACAGTCCTGACATCAACATCACATGATAAATACTTCTCTGAACTGCTTATCAGTACTGACATAAAAATGTTTAGCTTACCATGTGCAGATGACAATATGCTCCCTATGCTGAATGGTCCTGGAAGAAGTTAGGCAAAAGCTAAGGACAACATCATCACAATTAACAGTAACACAGGGGGTAAAACTTTTTGCCCTTTAGATGGCCATTACCTATACTTTCAACAAGAACTTGGAAGACAAGTCCAACCTAAGCCCCAAGTGTAATCAATCAGAATGTGTTGCTGACTGTAGCAATCTACAATCTCCCCCAACCAATTTCTTGTTAAACAGAACTAATACATTGCTGTAAATATTTTACTATGCAAGTGTACTTAACAAGTGAGATACATAACCCCACCCGGAAGCTCCTCCTGGGATACATTTGCTGTCCTTGAAACAGTAGCATTAATGTCAAGGACATGCTGTTCTGCACATTCTGGGAGCTGTCTGGATCCCTGAGAGTGGACAGGAACTCTTCATTTGCTGTTAGTGGTGGCTCTGTAGCAGTCCCTCTCTCCTGGTACCCATCCAATCACAGGCCACTGCAGCTTTTCTCCTCTGTGCAAATGAGATCATGTGGCTGCAAACTGCATTCATATCTGCTATCTGCTGACAAATTTGCATTTGGCATGACATATCTGCACACCCCCTCTCAAGCAGAAAGGCACCATGTCATCTAAAAAGTTCCACGATCACCTGATTCTCAAGGTCACTACAGGGTGGTTTAATACACATACATATCACATAACTAAAAAAATACATGTTCCAGAGAAAAGAGAAAAAGCGACTGCTTCTCTGAAGCATAGGCTAACACAGAAGGTCTTTGGCTAATTAAGTTTGCAGATGACTGCAAACTAGGAGCCATAATAAAAACTCCAAAAGATGTGGACATCCTACAAAAGGGCCTCAGTGAGACAGATGCCTGGTGTCAAAGCCATGGCCTCAAGCTCAATGCTGAAAAGTGCATTGTCATCCCTTTTCATAAAAACTCTGTACCCATGAACTACCACATAGACGGTAGTCTACTTAACACCTAAAGTATGATAAGAGACCTTTTGACACAGGTGGACAGTAGTCTCTCCTTTGATAATCACATTGCCACAGTAGTCAGGAAATCCTTCTACGTGGCACACCACATCACAAAAGGTTTCTCATCCAGAAAAAAAGAGGTCATTGTTCCCCTCTACTCATCACTCATTAGACCCATTATAGAGTACAATGTCCCTTTTGGTATGTACCTCACAAGACATCTACAACAACTGGAAAGGCCACAGACATACCTCACAAAGAGGATTACCAGCCTCAAACAGATGCCCTACACAGACCATCTCAAAAAACTGCAGCTTTACTCCATCACATATCGCCTACTCAGAGGCGATCTCTGCCTAACACACAAAGCTATGTCAAACCCAAAGCTTTTAGACATGTTCCACTTAAAGAAATCCCAATCCCTATGAGCTACATGCTCTAGGGACCTAAACCTTGTAACCACAATAAATAGAACATGCTGGAGGGATAGATGCTTGTCCCAGAGACTTCCAATACTCAAGAATAAACTACCTATCTATAATAAACAAAGCTCCTCATTAGCACTCTTCAAGAAAAATCTTGATGATTGGATGGGAGATAGGAAATTCACCCTGGGGATCACTTCTGTGGCTCTGCTCGACAGTGGCACAGGAAAATAATTTTCTTGGGTGGCAAAAGCCAGGGTACCTTTTGACTAGGCTTATATAGGCCCTAGGGCCAATAGCCTAGTACCTACCGATGAACCTATGAACTTACAAGGTGTATAGATGCAATTTTATCAAGGTTGGAAAAGTAAGCAAGCAGCACATAGTTTACAGGTTCTTTTCATTAATATCCAACCTCCCCTTCATTTGCTGACAACTGAATATTATTGCCACTGACTATCCTCACACATTTTAAGGACAAGGGTATAGAATGCTTTCTGGACTGCATGTCTCAGATTACTGGTCAGGTAAGACAAGAATGAGCAACAAACACAGAGAGGTAAGACAGAGAAGCATTTTTGCAAGCAACAGTCATAATGGTTGTGTGATCACTCAGTGCAGTACATTTAAAATATATACATGTGCAGATAACTCTTATGTGGTTTCTTGGTAGTGTGGATGATGTTGTAGTTGGTTGTATGTGGATGATGCTGCAGTTGGTTGTATGCAGAATGATTTCAGTTCCCTACTGAAAAGCTATTTGTGTGGCAAAGAGAGATAGGGCACCCTTACTGAGTTCTTTTTTAAAACATCTTTATTAGTTTTAACATATAACCAACTAAACATGATAATTGATACATGTATTTGACAATAAGATAAATACATATTTAACAATCACAAAACAACTAAAGTAGTTACAAAGACATCCACTTTAGAATTCCATTAATATGCATTTAAATTAATATTCATAGAAAAACAGATTATTTTTCTAGCAATCTCTGTAGAGTAACTCACATGTTATAGGAAAATGTTTTTCTAGATGTTCGTGATTTAATTGTCATTAGTTCCAAATGACATACATCTGTTTGGACATTTTAAATTTTATAAAAGAAGGAGGGGAATCTGAAATCCCATTTCTAGTGATAGGCTTTCTAGCCACCACTAGATTTGACCATAATAAAGGAAGTTTAACATTTCTACCATGTTTTGGTATAGGTGTGTTGAAGAGAATTAATGATTTAGACATTAAAATGTTATCAGTAAATAAGGCTTGTAGAAAACTATTGACAAGTTTCCAATAATCTTTTAGTCTTGTACAGTCAAAAAACATACATACCCAGTCAGCATTTATCATTCAATTACAACTCTTACATATATTATCTTTTTTGTTAATTTTACTTATTACTTGTGGTGTATAAAAGGACCTGTATGCAAATTTCCATGTATAATATTTCCATTTTAAGGAAGACATTGTTTTACCAGCTGATTCCAGTATATATTCTTCAGCTTGTTCTTTAGGTATGTCATTGTTAATAGAGAAGAAATCATTCCAATAATTCTCTGAGCAACTATATGTTTCTTTTCTTAAGATTTTATGAATATAAGAGAGTTTACATTTGTTTGAAGCTTTCTGTTGTATGTTTTATACTGACTAGCCTATCAGTTTAGGAATGGATTCCTTAACTATAGGAGATAATAGGTCAAGTCTTTTAAAAAGATACTGCCTATAAGCCTGGATCTCCAACCAAAGGGATTCATCTATTTCAAATTCTTGAATCAAAAAATCTAGATTTTCAACTTTGTTATCCAACTTCATCTGATACCAAAATGTTAATTTTTTTTCTGTTTAAGTAATAATGCTTTATCTGGGTCAGATGATAGAAAAATACATTGTGTGTATGCTATAGGATATAATACAAAAATCCATTCTTTATACATTGAATATTTGTATATAAAGTCTCAAAAGGTATTTATAATATTTGATTTGTAATTAATTGAATATCTTGGTGCAATATGTGTGGTAACAAGGTCTTTCAATATCCACAGAATAGGATTATTTACGATGTCTCATTTGTATCATTGAGGTGTAGTAATTAAATCTATGCCAATTATTTCCCATTTTTTTCATTTCACAGAATATGAATAATCTAATAATAGTGAGATAGTTTTAATTATGGCTGAGATAGAGTATAGGTCTAAATCTGGAAAGGCTATTCCTCCTTTGGACCAACTATTTAGATCAAATCTTAATGCCACCTAGGCTTACTAGGAGCCCAGAATAATCTTAACATTAAGGAGTTTAATTTTTTAATAATTGTCTTAGAGGGTAGTAGTAATACTGATTGGATTATATACAGTATCTTTGGGAGTATTATCATTTTAATTATTGTAAGTCTTTCTTCCATTGTAAAATAAATTCTGTTCTAACTTGTTATTAGAGCTTGTATGTTATCAAGACTTTTACTATAATTAAGGTGGATTATAGTCTTTATATCTCTTGCTAGTATGATACCTAGATATGTTATTTGATTAAAAGTAGGTTTGTATTTGTGGTATTTTCTCTCTAATTTATTTTTGTTTGAGTATATAGGTAGTGTTGTTTTATCTTCATTAAAACTAAACCTGAGATTTTTTTGAAGTTATCCATAGAATTGAATAACTACGCAAGAGAGGGATTACTCCCATTTAACATAATACGAATGTTGTCAGCAAAGAGCTTGATTTTAGATGATGTATCAGTATTTATATTAAAGTCTTCTATATCTTTGTTCATTCTTAGATTGGCCCATGGTTCGATTATTAGTTTAAATAATAAAGGTGAGAGTGAACAACCTTGCTTAGTTTTAGTTTTAATATAGGAATATATTGAGAGATATATGTGCCTATTTTATGTATGCTAATGCCCCTTTATATTGTTCAATCAAATTTACAAATTTACAAATTTATCTGAGAAATTTACACATTTCAATAATATAAACAAATAGTCCCAATTCACTGAATCAAAAGCCAAATTTATGCCTAATCGTATTAATGTCAGATATTTCTTTTTTTATTAGCATAGTCAGTTAATGTTAATGTTCTGCTTATGTTGTCAAAAGTGTTTTTGTTTGTAATGAAGCCTGCTTGATGATCTTCAATTATATTAGGAAGAAATTTCTTTAGTCTATCCACATAAATGTTCATAAACATTTTATAGTCGACATTCAGTAAAGAAATGGACCAATATGAGCAGCACTCTGTTGGGTCTTTATTAGTTTTCAGAATTTGAGAAATAAAGGTGTACTTCCATGATGGGGGAGTTTAGATTCATTCTGGGCTGTTAAAAATATATTTTGTATTAATAAAAGAGCATTTTTTGGCAATAATTTATAGACTTCCAATATAATACCATCATTTCCTGGTGCTTTATTTAATTTAAGTTTTTTTTAATGTGTGTTTGAATATCTGTGAATTAAATATGTTTATCTATTAATTCTGACTGTTGTTTGTTTAGGTTTTTATTTATATATTTGGTCATGAATTCTTTTATTTTATAATTTGATTCCATATTTATGATTAATTTTATAAAAATAATCCCTGAACTCATTTAGAATATCTTGTAGATTAGAGACTTTCTTTTTTTTTTCCCTAAAGGAAAATATCTCTTTAATATGGTTCTGTTTATTGAGTCTTTTTGTTTTATTTTTGAGTTTATTTAAATATTTGAGATTCATTGAGAAGGCTACAAATTTATATTTTTTCTAGGCAAATTTTGCTCTTGTGATTTAAAATTTCTTTGTATTCATTGCTTAGTTTGTTCACTTATTCTACTCTGTCTTTATTGGGAAAGTTATCCTTGTTGTTATGTTTACATTTTCTAACTTATTCTATATCTCATTTAAATGTTTATCCCAAGCTTTCTTTCTATTATTATACCATCTGATGATTTGCATGTATAAGTATGCTTTTAAGGCATCCCAAATATATACAACTGAGATATATGGTGCAGAATTTAGTTCTACAAAATTTTGCATCTCCTGGTTTATAAACACTTTGAAATCTTTTAATTGAGATAGATATGCTGGAATTCTCTTAAACTGTATGTTATGTACTACATTTATATTAAGTTCAAAGTTATTGAGTTATGATTTGATAGTGGGCTTGAGATAATCATAGATTTAGATAAGTCATTAACTAATTGATTAGAGATCAAGACTCTATCTCAGAATAGGATTTATGTCAATTCAAGAAGAAACTATATAGCAGTGACTTTATATCAGCTTGATTGTTTAGGTCATTCAGGTGATATGAGTTTATAAAGTTTTTCAGATGTTTAGCATGGGTAGATATTCTTCTTTTCCCTGGGACACTTGTTTCATTTTCATTTAAGATTCAATTGAAGTCACCTGCCATAATGATGTCTTCCCTTAGAAAGGAGTATTACTTGGTTAATGTGTTGCTTTACTCTTCTGATAACTATACCTGGAATCCAATATATATTAATGAAAGTGAAGATCTTTCTATTAATTTGAACTATGACTAAAAAATCATTTGTCATCTTTATATGTCTTAATTATCTGGGGCATAGATAGCATTTTGTTCCATATGATGGCTATGTTTCTTTTTTTCTTAGTGTGCTCTGAACTGGCTAAGGTTGTGTATTTGTTTGTGTTTAATTTAGTTATATCCTCTTTCAAAAGATGAGTTTCTTGGAGAACAATTAAGTAAGATCTATGTAGGTCTAAATATCTAAATAAACCTCCTCTTTTACATGGGTTATTTAAACCATTAATGTTTATTGAAATCCCTTTCAACATTGCCATTTTATATATGCATCATTGCTGAGAATATGATCATAATTTCACGCTTTATATGTTTTCCTGTTCTATTCCCTCCAGTGTTTGTTAATTTAATCATATCTTTCAAAGGAATTACTCTTTTGTGGGTATGACATTCTTTGAAATTGTTTAAGATTGAGGGCACAGTTGTAATAAATGAAGTGAATGTCATAAAAATGTGCTTATAGCAGCATAGAATAAATAACAAATTCTTAAAAATTAAATCTGTACCCTGCCTGGAGTTATAAACTCCCAATCCAAGTAGCATAAACCACTCAAATTACCACCCTCTCTACAACAACAGCAATTTAGCTACCACCCATTGCCTGTAATGATTAGAATTATAAGTTTTAGAAAAGACTCATCACCCATTTAATGTTTGATATAAAAGCCCTATACAGAAATCATCACTTTTTCTTATATGTTAATAGTATCCTTGTAATAATCTATTTGTGTCCTTGAGATTTAGAGTAATTTAACATTTACAATCAGCAAGAACAATGAAAACATATCTAATATATTATAGAGATATGTCTTAAGTTCAATATAGATCAGCTAAAGAATAATGAAATTTCAACTTATTTGAGGAAGTTATTAGAAGTTTATATAATTTGTAACAATTCCCCAAATTCTGTGATTAATGTTTATCTCAACCATAATTGACAAGTTGTCATCAGAGTAAATCCAGTTATATTGTACCTATCTTGAAATACAAAAAGAGCTTAACAAGTAAATAAACAACCCTTATAGATAATATATTATAAACCTATCAAATAAAATATTTTGTATTTACCATGATAATGTTTAAAAGAACCAGGCAGACTATTTAGTATCAAGAATGTGTATACTTCTATGTTTACCAACCATTGGGTTTAAACAAGACTTATATCTGTAATATAAATACGTAATAGCATGAACTTCCCTTCGGTGTATATATACATATCCTTGAAAGAGAGAGAGAAAAAAAGGAGGTGGGGTATATAGTTAACATTTACCCATTTATGCAATTTTCACTAAATATGCATTTGTACATACATACTGATGAATGTTCTTTTTATACAAGCAAATGTAATTAGTATCATTTAGTCAGTTTGAAACAATCTTTTTTTTCCATTCACTATTAAATTACTTAAGCAGATAAGCATGTCACTAGGTATGTAAAATATACACTGTCTGTTTGTATATAGTGTAATGATAAGAAGTATTCCTGTCAAGTAACTATATTGACAGGAAGACCATCGTGTTAACCTGGAGTTTCATATCAGTTTACCAGAGAACCTAATCATAGAGCTTGTATAACAAATAAAACTCTCCTAGTGAATGAAACAGTATAAATACACTTTCTCCTATTTTGAAGCATATTTTGTGGACATGCTTGTAATGACCATATTAAAAAGCATATTGCAATTGTTTTTGTGCATATAAAATCCACTAATGATAAAAGCTCACTAATACGTTTTATCTTTAGAACACTTCAGTATATGCCTTCTATTTTAAAAGAAAAATAGTATTTTGCCGTTTATCAACGAATATCAAATAGCATAATACAATGTATATAATACAGTTTTAATATACCAATATATTCATTCATTAACTGACTAACCTGCTAAAAAAGGCTTAACTCACATTTTTGTAATAAAAGATCTATTTTCTGCCCATTCATACATTCATTGCGACTTTATTTCTTGGTTCTGCATGACCTTGCCCGTTCACACCATGTATGCGCATTGTCATAGGTCAAAGTTCGTGTAGCTGCTTCAAACTGTGTTTTTCATGTCTGCCTAGTTAAGGGAACACTCTGTTGGCTGGTGAATATGTTTCTTGAGATTACCAGGACTCAGAATTGTCTCTCAGAGCATTTTCCGCAGGAAATATGTAAGGAGATAACACCATTAGCTTTTTCCTTTTTAATGGAGCTGAATTCAGCTGAAAAATAGTGCAGTCTGCTTCACAGACCTAAAAAATCATCTGTCTCTTCATACTAAATCATAGTAGCACACTGTACACTATACATCCTATATAGATATCAAATCCTTGTAATAAACAAGTAATCAACAATAATACCCAGAGTTCCCCACCCATAAAACACATTACTAAAAAAAAAAAAAAAAAAAAAAAAAAAATGGAGGTTAAGGAGGGAGTAATATTTTCATTACTCTATACATATGAAACAGTATCTGAATCAAACCACCATAGAAAGAAGCATCTTATAAAATTGTGCATGCTGTATTATAAGCAACATATTTCGTTATGTAGTAAGAAGAAAATTAAATAGAACAAATTACTAACTTTGGAACTCAGAAAATGAGATAGGAAAATAAACAAATAAACATGGCATCAATACTCCTTTCTCTTTTAGAAAAAACTATTTATGTTATTGTCAATATTAACATGTATGCATATGATTCCTTTGTATGCTTTTTGAATGTTTTATTGATAGTTAATTTAAAGAGACTTGAAGGGTTTCCATAAAAAGTGGATATGCAGTAATAGAAATTGTCATTTATTTTTCAGTCTCTTTTGTTTGTCAGTTGTTTTCCACAAAGTATCAGATGCCATTCTCTTTAATGAAGGGCTAGCCCATTCCATCTCTTCTATCATATCCAAATTTTTATGTTTTTTGATATAAGCCAGGGATGAGTCTAGGGCTTCAAGCACTTTAGGACCCTCAGGCAAAAAGAGTTTCAGTTTAGCTGGAAATAGAAGGTGCATTTTCAATTGAACTTTTTTAAGTTCTCTAATTAGTGTTAGAAATACTTTCCTTTTTGCTATTACCACTGAAGAATAATCATTATCAAAGTGTACAACAGCATTATTAACTTTTATTGGAGATTTTGCCCAAGCAGTTTTTAATACCATCTCTATATCATAAGATGACAGAAATCTTACTATCAGTTATCTAAGTATATTGTTGTTGGTGCTAGAGGAAGATGAGGACCTATGGTCTCTTTCTATACCGAAAGACAAAGACTCAGGTAAGTCTAGAGCTTTTGGAAGCCATGAAGTTAAATAGCTTACCATATTAATGCCTTCAATGTTTTCTGGCAGTCCAAAGATCCTGATATTATTATGTCGGGACCTGTTTTTCAAGTCATCCAATTTGGTTTGAACAAGAGTATTTTGTTTGAGAAGAAATTCTATATTGTTCTCCCCTTCCTTTATGCTACAGTCCATGTTATTAAGTGCTTCCTCAATGGCAAATATCTGCACTTTTTGCTGTTGTAAATCTTCATATAGTAAGTCCATCTGCTTTGTAGTTTTTTTTCTTTAAAACTGTCTATTTTAGTATCTATCTTATCTATTTTGGTTAAGTTGTGTAAGTTAGATAACAACACTTGAAGTTCTTTTTTGAGGATGGAATCCTGATTGTTAGCTTTTGGGAAGCTCTTTCTGAAGACTTGTGATGAGTAAAATATTTCTAAGTGAATTTCTGACAGGAAAATCTGTCCAATTTTGTTTTTATTTTTTCTGCATATTATTGTAAAAGACGTTATCCCAAAACAAAATCAGTAGAAAAAAGTACCATTTGATGAGTTTAGAGACACATTTCTGTGGATTAAGAAATTATCTTGGTGGAGCTGAAATAATCTCCTGTCAACAAGTGCCCATCTTGGCCACACACCCCACACTTACTGAGTTCTGAAAGTTTATTGGAATGAGAGTTTAAATTCAGACCTATGCAGAAATATTTCATGTGTAATAACAAACATTTTGTAGTGTCTATTTTATAGATTGCTTTTTTCACTTCAACTGTCCCTATTTTTTTGGGTGGGGCAGTGCTTGGATGGTGCTCAACTTAATTCAAACAAGGAAAACAGAGGAAATGAATGTCAAGTATGGCTGTGCTTTTCTTATTTATGGAACACTTAGCAGTGCACAAACCTGGATTAGTAGCCCACACAGGAAGCAAACATAACACATGCAGGGTGTCTTTAAAAGTGCAAAGGTCAAAAGCAATACATTCTTTCAGTTTTTGCTTTTTGTCATGCAATGCTGCTTAGCATCAGGAACCAATGCCAAGTGATGTTGAATGGCTCAACAATGCTGCAGTTACCTCCACGCAATGCTGCTCAACCCCGCTGCTCTACATCCACATGCAATAGCATATGCTGAATGTACTATAAATAATAATGTCATTACATTATCACTGTTTATTTAAACATATTACATACACCTGGATTCCAGCCCAATATCATCTGGGCTCAACATTAAATGTGTCAGTGCATTTACACCTGATACCACAGAGTCCGCAAAGCAGCAGATATGTTTCATATACTGAATACTAACTCTTAGGCTTTTAGCAATGCAGCTCACGCTTGCTCACTGCTTAACTAAATGCAAACAGGGAAAGTAATGGAAATGTGGATCTTGCATGTGCAGACACATTGCCAACCACTGCGCAAACCTGCTGCTCACCACTGCGCTATACAAAGTTAATATTAGCATGTATTAGTGCTGTTTACTGTCCATTTACTTTCTATGCCATGAAGCTACACATTGAAACATAACAAACTGAAGGCCCTATCTAACAGTATGTCACATATTTCCAATGCAGCCATGTGTTTCCTCCCCATGCACTGCAACTCTGGTGTCTCAGTAGTTTTTCACACATATATCAACTACACTACATAAATTAATATCAAGTGTCATGTGATATGTAATGCATGCCAATCTGGTAACATGCAGAACTAGAACTATCTTCACAGTTGAACATACCTAAACATCCATCAACAGACCCTGGGAACTATTGAGCAATAGTCCTAACCAGCCTTATCTCAAGGCTAGCCTATGGAAAGAATCATCATGGACCTTATCCACATGAACATAGGTTAACCTTCAGCAATCTTGACTCAATCCATTTTGGTTTTGTCATGGGTAGCTCTTGCTTGTTAAACCTAGTGGATTTCTTGATAATGTCCTCAAAGCCCTGGATGAGGGAAAACAGGACATACCACCTATGTTGATTTAGCCAAGGCCTTTGACACAATCCTCCATTCAGGTATCATAGAGAAAATCTCTCATCTGGGGATTAACCCATACATTACTAGAAGGGTAGCTAACTAGATCACTGACAGAGTGCACATTGTCAAAGTTGGAGAGTCCACCTCCAACAGCACACCAGCTACTATTGGAGTACAACAACGATCTGTGCTGGGTGCTGTACTATTTGGAAACTATTTCTCTGAAGTCCAAGTGAAGGTAGATGGCCTGTGGCTTACCAAGTTTTCAGATGACTGTCAATTGGGTATGATCATATAGAGTACCATGATGATGTTAACATATTTGAGATAGGGCTGAAACAGACAAATGACTGGTGTCAAACTCATAGACTGAAATCTAATGCAAAAAATGCCTCATTGTCTCATTTGGCAGAGAAGTACCCGTGCTAATTATGATATAAATAGCACCCCTCTAAGCTCAAACTCAGTGGTGCCAGACTTGGGAACACAGGCTGATAACAATCTAAACTTCAGTCACTATGTCTCCATATTGGTAAGACACGCATTTTACATTGTGCACCTCATAAATAAGGGTATCACATCCAAGAGCGGGGAGGTCATAGCTCTGCTCTACTCAACCCTTAACGGACCACTAATTGAGTACAATGTTCCCTTCTGTATGTACCTCACCAGACACCTGCAGCAACTGGAGAAAATCCAGAGATTTCTGAACAGGAAAATCCAGGGCCTCCAAAACATGACATATGTGGAAAGACTGAAAGACCTGTCACTGCATTCAGTATCATACAGGCTACTGAGAAGCGAACTATGCCCAGCCTATAGAGCAGTCAGAGGCCCTGTCCTACTGGAAATGCTGGACATCCCCAAATCAAATGGAACAAGGATTACTTACTGCAGGAATCTCAACTTGGCCTGTGACATGCACAGAACATGCTGGGGAGACAGATTTATCTGTTAGAAAAACTTCTTCTGGGCAAAACAAATAGATGCTTATGGCCTGATTGCAGTCTAAACTCAGGTACATTTATTTATTTTTAATGTCATGAAAAACACTGCAAAAGGAACAGGAAATTACATCAAACATATTACCATAAGTAGCAGTCCACAGTATAAGGCGACAACGAAACAACCAGGCACTACGTGTTTCTTCTTCTGCATTAAACTTTTATTCACGAGTAAACAATGGTAAGCACTTTCACTGAATAGCTTCCTCAGACCAATACAGAAACATAGATTCAAATATATATCAACCAATCTCACGTAATTCTAGCTCTCTTCAATTAAAATAGATTTAAAGGCATATGGAGATGCATAAAAATATTGCACTTAATTCATATATTATATTAACTACATATAGAAGTGTATAAAAATACATATAAATATACAGTAACTGTATAAAAAATGCATCAAGATATTAATTTATATAAAAATGCATCAAAATATTAGCTTATATAAAAACGTTAGCTTATATGTAAACATTAACTTATACAGACAGCATTAACTTATACTAGGAGACATAAGAAATAATGATATACATTATTTCCATATTTTCCTGTTTTTAAGAAGGGGTTTTATAGATGCCCTTTCATTGAGTCCTTTCCCTTTATCAGCTCTAACAATTATAATACAGTTAGTTTCTTTAGTCTCAGTATAATTCCTTATGTCTACTTCCCTGATACTTGGTTTAATGACTTCTATAACCATAAAATTAAACTTATGTGCATCCCCCGAGAACATGACATATTTTGAAAGTGCTTTATGTACAGATTATATTCTAATACTATACAAATGCTCTCTTATTCTATCTCTTAAAACCCTGTTGGTTTTCCCTATATAAAATGAGTGTCAGCATTCACACTCCGCTAAATATATCACATTGAATGTAAGACAATTAGCTGCAACTCTAAAGGTAAATTCTTTATCTAAATATGGATGTTTAAATTTGTCAGTATTAATAAAAGAGCAAAAATTGTGCTTGCCACATGGTTGTGTTGAATTTCCTTCACTATCTACATGCTTTAACTCATTTCTATAGCAAAGTAGTCTCTTTAGGTTTTTTTCAATTTTATAAGAGAACCGAGGTCTCTCCCCTATTAATTCATTTATCTCTGTATCTACTGTTAATATAGACCAGTTATTGGAAAATATTTCTGCTATCTCCTTATTGTCACTGGTATAAAACAGTGGAATTTTCAAGCATTCATTAATAGAATTCTGTATGTCAGCTTCTCCTTCTGTCCTATCTGGTCCATAATAAGGTGAGGCTATATCCTTCCTTATATCACTAATAGTTGTTAAATTTCTCTCAACTTCATCCCTACCATAGCCTCTGCTTATAAGTCTTTCTCTTAATTCAAGGATTCCATCCTTAAACCCTAAGTCCGTAGAATTTAGTCTAGAGGCACGCATACACTGACCTTTAATTAAGTTCTTAAATATATAGCCAGGATGCATGCTGGTCCTAGCTAACAAAGAATTCCTGTAACATGGCTTCCTAAAGATACTAGTATTTATCAAGCCATTCTGTAGTCTCTAAATATATAAATCTAAATATTCTATCTTCTCACAAGATGTTGCCATAGTAAATTTAAGAAATTCAGTCATATTGTTGATCATTACTTGAAAGTCTAACAGTTGTTTTTGACTACCTCTCCACAACAAAAAGATTGTCTACAAATCAATGATAGAATATAACATTCTGTTTGAACATATCGGTTTCAAACAACATAATATTCTCCCAATGTGCTAAAAACATGTTGGCATAGCTATTGGCACATGGCATGCCCATAGCTATGCCATCATTTTGGATATACATCTTGCCATTAAAAGTAAAAATATTATTCTCAAGGACTATTTTCAAAAAATGGCAAATAAGATCTACCTGTGTTGTACTATAATCACTGTTTATAGATAAATAATCATGTATATATTGTATACCCGTGTTATTGGGAATAATAGTAAAAAGTGACTGTACGTCCCACGTAACAAAACTTACTTTATCATGAATGGTAAAATCACTTGTATATTCATATAAATCAACAGGGAATTGTTTAGTATCTCTCAGTACTATTTTGTTTTTATCTATTATAGGTCTCAGATATTTCTCTACATACATCGATAAGGGCTTTGTTGCTCACTCTCCACCTGCCACAATCAGTCTCATTGGGAGTCTCAGGCCATGCTTATGAATCTTTGGTAGGCCCTGTGTGATCGGAATAAAGGGAATCTCAACTCTTAGATATTTATATGCCTCATTAGTGATAAGTTCACTCTTCAAATTATCTAGTAATACGTCAGAGATATAACTAGATTATAGTCCTTAGAGCTGATAAAGGGAAAGGACTCAATGAAAGGGCATCTATAAAACCCCTTCTTAAAAATAGGAAAATACAGAAATATGTATGTCATTATTTCCCATGTCTCCTAGTATAAGTTAATGCTGTCTGTATAAGTTAATCTTTACATATAAGCTAAGGTTTTTACATAAGCTAATATTTTGATGCATTGTTCATATAAATTAACATCTTGATGCATTTTTTATACAGTTGCTATATATCTATATGTATTTTTATACACTTCTATATGTAGTTAATATAATATAAGAATTAAGTGCAATATTTTTATGCATCTCCACATGCCGTTAAATCTATTTTAATTTGAAGAGAGCTAGGATTACATGTGATTGATTGATAGATATTTGAATTTCCTTAAATAATGGACTTAATTTATGTTTCTGTATTGGTCTGAGGAAGCTATTCAGCAAAAGCACTTACCATTGTTTGCTTGTGAATAAAAGTTTTATGCAGAAGAAGAAACACAAAGTGCCTGGTTGTTTCGTTGTCGCCTTATACTGTGGACTACTGTTTATATCATTGACTGGCAATGGTACATTTATCCTGAGTTGTACCATTTGTGTGGTTTGTTTATATTACCATAGGTGCCCAACCAAAACACTGCCATTTTGTGGCTAAAGATATTATTACACATAACTGAAATATACACACATGTAGTAGTTGTTGCTACATATATGTCTAACACACCCACTCGACAACTACTACTTAAGTCAACCTCATTTGTGATCTAAAATCTACAAACTTGTTTACTGTGAGTGGCTTTGTCATAGCATAAGCAATCATTGTATCAGATTCATAATATGAAAGTACAATCACATTTTGTTCAACCAAGTCATGAATGTAATGGTGTCTGACATCAATATGTTTGTTTCTTGCATTAAACTTTTAACTGGTTGCAAGCTTAATGCATCCCTGATTGTCTTATATAAGACCTTAGGCTGGGATACTGGTTCTCCAAGATCTTCAAGTAACTGCCGCAACCAATTGGCTTCTTCAGTGGCATAGGCAGCAGGGATATATTCTGCCTCTGCAGAAGACAACACTACTAAGATCTGTTTGTTGTTGGATCAGGATATAGGACTGTTCCCTAATTTGAAAAAATAACCACTTGTAGATTTGAGTGCGTTGAGGTCATATGCCAAGAGTCCACATATCCTATGAGGTTTAAGTTACCAATTGCTGACAACTTTAAACTCAAGCCTTTTGTGTCTTTGAGATACCTCATAACTTTTTTATTGAATTCCAGTCTCTTTGACATGGTTTGCTTACACACCTCCAGAGAAGCGACATGGCTGCTGCAATGTCTGGATGTGTAGTGTTTGCCATATAGAGAAGTGGCCCCACTGCATGTCTGTACTGCTCATTAGATGGTAGACGATCTTCTCTGTCTTCCAACTTTGGATAAGCTATATCCATGGACGTGCTCACTCCTTTAGCCTCAGCCATGTTGAACTGTTGAAGAACTGAATCAGTTTTTGCACTCTGGTTCAACAGAAAACTGCCATTCTCCTCATGTCATATATAAATTCCTAGGTAGTATGTCACCTCGTCAAGATCTTTAGTCTCAAACTGCTGACTGAGTACTGTTATTAACTGTAGATCAGTGAGTGTGTATATACCTTTAAGAAGCTATCCAAGGTCTTGCACTAGAGTATAAATACTGAGCATGTGTGAGCCTGACTATATTTTGTAGTTAGCTGTTAAGATGTGAACATGTATGCATGTAAGCACTGTTTGTTAGTTAGTTCGTTCATATTTAAAGATGCTGCTAACCATCCTGATGTGTTTGTATATATTAAAGCAACTGAATGAAACCCTAAGCCTTCTTGTTTAATTTTTATGTATTAGAGATGAACGAGTGACATGGTATCAGAAGTGGCATGTCTAAAAGGACATGAAGTCAGAAGAGGCATATCTAAAGGGCATGATGCCAGATGCTGCATAGCAAAAGGGCATGAAGTTTGAAATAGCTTGGCGAAAATGATTTAATGCACTTATTCAGATGCTGGTGGAATATAAATGAGTAGTCATCCTGAAAAAGGGTAAAACTTCACAAAACAGGTCAAAAACAAATTTAAATGTTAAATCTTGTTCAGTACTATTTCTAATTCATAAAACATGAAAAGGGGCATGCAGAACATTCTAAATGATATTTGCATAAACAGATATGTATGATATTGATAAACATATGTGAAGCACTATGGAAAATATTTGAAATAAAGTCTGAATTGCATAAAATTAATAAAATAGAGGGAAATGGCTGCAATTTTGCAAAACATATGTGTTTTCATATTAAGCAAATATATCCTAGTTTTCAGAAGTGTATAAAGTGTTTGCATGTTTATTCAGTGTTGCAGAAAAGCTATTTCACAAAGGACAGCCATTGCAAGGCATATTTCACAAAGTACAGCCATTACAAGGCATATTTTTCAGAGTATAACCGTTACAGAGCATATTTCGTAAAGTAAAGCATTTCAAAGAGTTTATTGCACATTTGAATGCTGTTACAGGCTCACACAACTCTTTGTTCATACATGATTACAAGTGCAGATTTGGTGACTTAAGAGGTGAGTTGATAAAGGACAGACTTGAGTGTGGCATAAAAGATGATCTCTGAGAAAGATTTTGCCTAGTGACAGTGATTTAACTTTGAATATGTCCATTGAGATTTGTCAGAAATATGAGCTCACAGAAAAGCACACATATAAGCTTACAAATGAGAGAGGCTCTAGAAGACAATGTGATAAAGCTCATGATGATATTATGCAGCACATTATTAAGAGAAACAGGCCCAAGCACATGGCAGCTGTAAACCCTTCAGAACTCACTGGTAAAGCCCAAAACTTTCTAGCGCATTCCAGACTTCACACAGTCTCAGTGAAGCATGGGTCAGCAAACTCAAAGAATGGGCCCCAACCTAGCTTCATTGCAAACTGTCATAACTGTGGTGGTAATCATGAATCTAAAAGGGAGAAATGTTTAGCTTTTGGTCAACAATGCCATAAATGTAATAAATGGAATCATTTCAAAAGATTCTGTAAATCAAAATGCCCACATTCTTTCATTAAAAGGGAACATTTTAAGAAACAAGTTAATCAGTTAGGCAGCTCTACTCTTTATGCTGATAGTGTGTCAGTGCTTCATGAAACAGTTAATGCAGTAGATTGTAAGGGCCAAGAATGAAGTATTTTGTACTGTTTGGATAAATGGCAAACCCATAGTGCTCAAAGCTGAAAACAGGCTCAAAGTGCAATGTTATATCTGTAGAAACATTTGCCAGAGTATGTAAAGGTGAAAGGCTTGATATTGCAAGGTATGCAAAACTTGTTGCTTATGG
The DNA here is from genome assembly GCF_019279795.1 of Protopterus annectens. Classification (NCBI taxonomy): domain Eukaryota; kingdom Metazoa; phylum Chordata; order Ceratodontiformes; family Protopteridae; genus Protopterus; species Protopterus annectens. Next base: position 241,218,849 of record NC_056730.1, on the reverse strand, counting down.
ATGTGAAGAAATGCAAACCGAAGGCTCACTAGTGCTTTCATGTTACTCTGCAGGAGGGAGCCGCACATTATTATTTTATGTGGTCAAGAGGCATGTTCAGTCATTATTAGGGCTCAGAGGCTATTTGAAAATGGGACTACTTTCATTTAAAAAGGAAGTCCACCATGTTATTTTAAAAGACCACTATTCTATATTTGCCCAGCACATTTTTTTCTACCAATGCTGATCTTTTCCAAGACTAACTAGGCAAACTTCCAGTTCTGTACTCCATGAAGTTAGACCCAGAGGTCAGTCCAGTCATCAGGCCAGCACATAAAGTTCCATTAGCCATGCAGGAGAGAGTCAAAGCTGAACTAGATAAAATAGTGCGACAAGGTGTAATTTATCCAGTGGAAACTCCAACAGAATGGTTATCTTCCATGGTGCTAGCTCATATGAAAAGCTCAGATTACACAAGAATATGCATTGACCCATGAGATTTGAACAAAGCATTAAAAAGACGTCATCATCCAATGCACGCAGTCAAAGAAGTCTTAGCCTTGATGCCAAATGCCAGCATTTGTTCTGCTTTAGATGCAAACAGCTAATTTTGGTAAATTCTGCTTGACAAAATATCATCAATGCTATCTACTTTCAGTACTCCATTTGACAGGTACAGATTTTTGAGAATGCCATTTGGAATAAATTCTGCAAATGAAGTCTTTCAGCATGCAATGGAGCAAATTTTGATTGGGTATCCTTGTGCTATCATAGTAGACAGTATTAATAAAAGAGCAATACTGGTAAGATGTTGCTATGAAGTGGAACATGACAGAAACCTCAGAAAAGTTCTAGAAAGAGCTCGTCAAGTTAGTCTTAAGCTCAAACCACACAAATGCAAATTCAGGCTGCAAGAAGTTCCTTATGTTGGTCATTTATTTACAAGTACAAACTTACGACCAGACCCTCCAAAGCAAACAACCTTTCTCAAGATTCTAGCTCCAAACAATTTTTCAAGCACTGCAATATTTTCTTGGCACAGTGAACTATCTAGGCAAGTTCATTTCAGACTTGAGACAACTTTCAGCACCACTCAGAGAGCTGAAACATAATGATTATCCTGGTCTTTGGTAGAGCAACACCAAAAAGTATTTGGTGTCCTGAAATGGGGAATTGCTAGTCCACCAACTCTCAGAAACTATGATGTTCACAAACCAGTTACACTTTCCTGTGATGCTTCAAATTTTGGACTTGGTCCAGTCATTCTACAAGAAGATCAACCTGTTGCCTATGCATTGAGAACTCTTACCCAACCTGAACAGCAGTATGCCCAGATTGTGAAAGAGATTTTGGCAATTGTGTTTGCATGTTTGAAGTTCCATAATTATGTCTATGGTACATCTATCCAGGTAAATCAGACCACCAAACATTAGTCACAATTCTGAGAAAGTGAATGCATTCAGCTTCAGCCAGACTGCAACATATGATGCTGAGATTACAAAAGTATAATCACAATCTTGTCTACAAGAAAGGCAAACTTCTTGATATTGCTGATACTTTATCCAGACCTCCCAGAAATACCACTGAACAGAATGACAATCAAGATTCTCAGCTGACTGATGCTTCTGAAGTCGTGGAAGTGAGAAATTTTTCTTCCATGTGTCTAGATAAGTTGAGAGATCACACAGCCACAGAAGGCCATCAGAGCAATCTAGTTTACCTCAAGAAGTGCAACCTTATTTTCCATACAGAAATGAGATTTTGGCTAACAAAGGTATCACAATGAAAGGTCCAAACTAATTGTTCCAAAGTCCTTGCAACCAGATTATATTGCTATCTTGCATTATGGTCACCCAGGATCCTAATCTACAAAATGAAGAGTGAGAGGCCTAGTATTTTGGCCTTCTATGTCACAATACATTGAGAGACCACTTTCTTCTTTTCAGTATGTAATAGTGCAAAGCCACATCAACAGAAAGAACTACTTCATCTTAACCAGATTCTGGAACTAGCCTGGTCGATAGTAGCCACTGATATTTTGAGTGGAATGGTCAACATTATTTGGTATTAGTAGACTCTTACTCCAATTGGTTGAAGATTGACCTCCTTACTAATCTAGTATCCAGTACAGTCATTACCAAGATAAAACATCTTTTTGCTGATCATGAAGTGCCTATTCCAAAAGTCCTACTATGATTAACCCAGCAATCCACTCAATCCATTATGAGTGGGAGAAGTAGTAAGGATGCAAATGTCCAGATATTATGATTGGATTGATGTCATGAAGAATATTTGTCCGGAGCCAAAATTGTACACTGTAGAATCAGAAGGGGCATCTCTTAGGCGGAACTGAAAGCATTTCAAACTGGTGTCTGAGCCTATACCACAGCAGATAGCCTGAGAGAAAGAATCTTTATCGCAGAGTGAGTTGTCCAGTGTTCCAATTCCAGAGGAAGTTCCAGAGGACTTTCTTGTTCCTATGACAAATCCAGAAGTTCGTGATATGAGTTGTGCACCACAGACTGTCCCTATTGCTAAATTTAATCCCAATTGTTATGTTATGAGGTATGGTCAAATCTGTAAACCTTGCAGCAGATATGAAGCAACTTGGATATGAACATTGTGTTTTGTTTCCAATGTATGTAGTAATGCATGTCTATTTCTAACATTGTTTTTCTTAAAGGGCAGTCTTTTTAAGAGGGAGGATGTAGATCAATTAGTGTGTATACACCTTTAAGAAGCTATACACTAGAGTATAAATACTAAGAACGTGTGAGCCTGACTGCCATTTTGTAGTTAGCTGTTGAGATACGAACATCTATGTATGTAAGCTCTGTTTGTTAGTTAGTTTGTTCATATTTAAAGATTCCGCTATCCATCCTGATGTGTTTGCATGTATTAAAGCATCTGAATAAAACCAGAAGCCTTCTTGTTTTATGTATTAAAGATGAATGAGTGACTTTCACTTTGTATTTCATCATTCCTTTTGTAAGCAATAATCAAGTCATTCACATAGACTAACAGATACATCCATTCAGCATCTGTACATTTAGAGTAGAGGCATGGATTTGCTCTGCTTCTTATGAATCATTCATCTAGCAGAACTTTGCTTACTTTTGAGTTCCATGCTCGAGCCACTTGTTTAACACCATACAGGGATTTTTGCAGTTGGCAAACATGATGCTCTTCTCCACTTTTCACATATCCTTCTGGCTGTGACATCTATATTTTCTCTTCAATATCTCCATTAAGAAAAGTTGTCTTGATATTGTGATGTTTCAGAATAATTTTCTGTAAACCCATCACTGTCATCAGTGTTCTGAAAGTACTTTGGCAAATGGAGCAAAAGTAGCATCATAGTCTTAATCAAATTTTTGTGTGTATCCTTTTGCAACTAACCTTGCCTTGCATCTATAGACTTTACCTTCAGAGTCACATTTCTCTTTAAAAAAACATTTACATCCAATCACATGCTTAGCTTGAGGTATGTCTGGAGCTCATTGAGTGATGTCATCTCTGCATCAGCCACTCTAATCCACATTTGCTTCACATGTGGTGGTAGTTTTTGCATTTCTTCCCATGAACCAGGCTCAGCCTGAACTGCTGTTTCAACCATATAAGACAAATGTTTAGGTGGAGTACCTTTATTGCTGCTTGTTGATTTCCTGACTGAAGTAATTTCTGGTTCAGCATCCTCTTTATCAGTTTTTGAATTGTCTACAGTAATTACTAGTTCTGTGTAGCTTTGTACTTGTTTTTCTTGTGACACAGATGTCAATTTTTCCTCAGACTGAACAGTTTGTATCAGTTACTGAAACTTTGAACACATAGAACTTTCATCAATAATCACACTTCTGCTGACTATTACCTTGTTTGTGTCTGGATGTAGAATTCTGTATCCTTTTTGAGACTCACTGTAACCCAGAATTATGCCCTCTTTTGCACATGGATCTCATTTTGTACATTTTTCCTTTGGAATGCGCACATAGGCTTTACTTCCAAATATTTTGATTTGTCTCAAATCTGGTCTCTTTCTGTTCCACAGTTTATATGAGGTTTTTTCTGTTGTTTTTCCTGGCAAGCCATTTTGGAGATAGCATGCAGTCATGATAGCCTCTCCCCAGTATGTGGTTGGCATATCAGCATCAAAAAGCATGCTCCTTCCACTCTCACACAGTGTGATTCATTCTCTCTCTGCAACACTTTTTTGTTCTAGGCTATATGGTACCATGCTCTGGAACATAATTCCATTTTATTCTGAGAATGGCTTGTGTTAGGCCACTTGCATATTCAGAACTGTTGTCTGTATGTAGCACTCTGAACATTCTGTAAAATGTATTACTTACTTGAGCTAGATACTGTTTTAACTTCAATGGCACTTTATCCTTGCCGTGCAACAGGTACAATGTAGTGTACCTGTAGTAATCATCAATGGAACTAAGAAAATACCTTTTCTTTCCTGGGGTCATGTTTTTCATTGGACCACAAAGATCTGAATGAATTAAGTCCAGAGCTTTTTGAGCACTGCAGTTGATTTGCTTTGGAAATGGTGCTTTGGAAAATACTTTCTCATCATTTTTCTGTTAATGCAACTTATACATTTCATTATTTGATCACACTCGCTAATTTTTACACCCTTGTATAGTTACCCTCAGATATTTTCTTTATTGTGTCAGGACTTCTGTACCCAAGATGTCTGTGCCAAGTGTGGATGCAGTTTTAATGTTTTTTCCTGTTTGGCTGTATTAACCATTTCACTGCAGTTTAGCTGATACAGTTCCTCTGTCATTTAGGCCTTTGTGAGTAAGCAATCCCCTTTTGTGATGACACAACTGGCACCTTGGAAAGTCACTACATTTCCTTGGTTTGTAAGCTTCTTCACTGGCAATAAGTTACTTTCAAGATCAGGTGCATACATAAAGTTTCTCACATGCATCTTTCTGGTGATATTATGAGAGATAGGACAGTAAATAAAAATGTCTCTGATTCGTTCTGACTTTGTTACCTGCTCATTAGCTGTAGTGATTTCTTCTTTTTTGCTTTGATCGAATTGAGCAAATAAATTTCTGTCGTTGGTCATGTGACTTGTAGCTCCTGAGACAACACACCATACCTGCACAGATGAGGTGCCACATTTAGACTCAAATGCATACTAAGTGACTGAAGTGACATCTGCTTCTTCCTTGACATTTTTAGTTTGTGATTTAAGTTGTCTTTGCATTCTAGTTTTCCAGATTCCACAGTCTCCCTTTAACTGCCCTGTTTTTTACACACAAATCATGTGCATGTGTCTAGTTGCATATTACTATTTTTATTTCTGTTTTTCATCTTTAAAGGCACCTCTATACTAGACATACTTTCACTGTTTATGCTTTCTGTCTTGCGATTGTGTTCATCCACAAACTTGCCTTTAACATACTCTTATGTCAGTTCATCATCTGGATATGCATCAAGTGCTGTAACAAGTGTCTCATAACTTTTAGTAGACCACTAAGTAAAAGTGCTGCAATGTGAAAGTCTTTTATATCATCCACAGTACCTCTCAGCCTTTCATCCATTTCTAAGGTATGCCTTATATAATCCTACATATCCTGGACTTTCATCAGCTTGGTCTGATACAGTTTTCTAATTAAATAGAGTTTATTCCTGAGATGATCACTTTCATGTACCTTTTGCAGTTCTTCCCATATTATTTAGCAGTTTCACAGTTGCATATATGTATAATTTGATCATCATCTATGCAAAGGGAGCTCTTGATCTGAGCTTTTTTCCTTTTCTATCCACTCATCCATGAGTTCTGCCAGTCTGACTTCATTTACACACTTTCACTTACCCTTTGTTATTAGAAGCATCCTCATCTTCAATTTCCAAGAATGGTAGTTCTGGTTCATCAGATTCGCTAATAAAAGCTTTGCTGAAGAAGTGGTGGTAGCCATCTTTACCACTTTTTTCCTTACTTTGTCTGTCACTGTATCTTGCACTTATTTGCTGTAGCTGGTTGTATTTGGGTGCCAGGGTGTCTAGTTGTCTGATTCCATAACCTATTAGGAAAACTTCTTCTGGTCACAACAGATAGATGCTTATAGCGTGATTGCAGTCTAAACTGAGGTACATGTATTTATTTTTAATGTCATGAAATACACTGCAAAAGGAACAGGAAATTACATCACGCATATTACCATAAATGTCCACCAGAAAACACTGTTATTTTGTGGCTAAACATATTATTACACATAACTGAAATACACTATACACACACATAGTAGTTGTTGCTATATATATGTATGTTGAACACTATCTCCCAGCAATTGTCACTCCTTTGTCATAGGTTCCTACTGCAGGTGAAGCAGGGCTCCTTAATGACCCTATTCAAGTACAATTTTGACAAATGGATGGGTGGTTGTAAATTCACCCCAGGGGTGGCACCTATGTGCCTCATCGACAGGGGCAGTCAATGCTAATCACAAAACCACTGTTAACAATGACTATCTAACTATGCTCAATAAGAATACTTGGGGTTTTCTACAGCTAGGCTTGTAAGGGTCATAGGACCATTAGCGTAATAATCACCTATGAAACTTTGAACCTATGTAGGTCTCCCAACATCTTCTCTTCAACATACACAGCTGATGTCATCCATTACAAGTTGTCCTGCAGCCTTGTAAAAGTCATACTTGTGCCATGGTGCTTGCATAAAGTACTAAGCTCTGTAGTTTGTATACTAAGATATGTAGGGGTTCTGTGCTCACTGCAGTCAAGTGTGTGTGTGTGTGTGTGTGTGTGTGTGTGTGTGTGTGTGTGTGTGTGTGTGTGTGTGTGTGTGTGTGTGTGTGTGTGTGTGTGTGTGTGTGTGTGTGTGTGTGTGTGTGTGTGTGTGTGTGTAGCCAGAAAAGCATAAGTGTGTCTCCTACAGTTACCACTCCAATCCCATGAATTGACAGTATGTTGACAATTATGGAGCAATACACATGCATTTCATGTAGGCCTCCCAACATCTTCTCTCCAACATGCACTGCTGATGTCATCCTCTATAGGTTCATTGGTTCATAGTTTCATAGGCAGGTACTAGGCTATCGGCCCTAGTGGCTGTACAAGCCTAGCCATAAAGATTCCCTGACTTTCACCACCCAAAATGATTTATAAGTTCTTAGGTAGGTACTAGGCTAAACAACACTTTCAGGTCTTGAATAAAGGATCCTGTACACTATAACAACAGCAATTTAGCACTAAGCCATCTGAGCTATAAGTTGTCTTGCAGCCTTGTAAAAGTCATACTTGTGCCATGCCACTTGCATAAAGTACTGAGGTATGTAATCTGTGTACTTAGGAAGGGGTTCTGTTTTAATTGCAGTCAACTGTGTGTGCATCTAGACAGAAGACCATAAATGTGCATTCCACAGTAACCAATCCAATCTAATGAATTGACAGTACTTTGACACTTGTACATGTCTATACATCCTTTTCATGCAGGCCTCCCAACATCTTATCTCCAACATGCACTGCCAATCTCATTCACTATAAGTTGTCCTGCAGCCTTGTAAATGTCAGACTTAGTCAATGTACTTTGATAGGTAGGAGATCTCTTCTCACAGTAGTCAACTGTGTGTATGTGCCTAGCCAGAAGAGCATAAGTTTGTATCCTATGGTTACCACTCCAATCCCATAAATTGACATTATGTTTTCACTTGCTCATGCTTATACATCTATTTCATGCAGGCCACCCACAATCTACTCTTCAATATGCACAGCTGATATCATCCACTATAAGTTGTCCTGCAGCCTTGTAAAAGTCAGACTTGTGCTGTGGTGTTTGCTTACAGTACTGAGCTCTGTTGTCTGTATACTTAGATAGGTAGGGGTTCTGTAGTCACTGTAGTCAATGAGTGTATGTGTGT
>NC_056730.1:241160975-241205975 GCF_019279795.1 Protopterus annectens | reverse complement strand
TAGTTATAGATTGGCCTTTCCCATTTATTACTTTATAATTATATGATACCCCTAAAGAGAATAACTGGATTCATACCATTGATAATTTGAGGGGGACCCTTACACGTGATAAAGTATTTAGAGGTGGTATCTGTCCACTAGTAGTATACAGGGCAGTTATGGGGTACATTTTCTGTTTCCCATCCATGAATTTACATTGCACTTGAAAATGGATAAGGATGAACTTTGTTTTATGTGGACAGTGAGTCTGTTCCATAGCAGCAGTATCCACGGAGAAATATATCTGTCCTTCCAAACCATTCTGTTGCTGTTGCAGAAGAGGTTTAGATACCTAGATCAAGTACTTCTGATGTTATTTGATTTCCTGATGTGCAGGAAATGCATCGGTAATGAGTCAGAGGATGCCTTGTATGCCAAACACATGTCACTGCTTAGTTTTCTGTAGGATATTGAGTATATTAAAAGGGCTTTAGTTGGTCCATGTAGGAGATGTTTTTTAGACCTTGCATCCTTTCAGTAAGGTATGTCTGGGAGTGCTACAGTTGTTGCAAATGTCTGGACAGATACATGCCAAAGGGGGCATTATATTCAATTATACAATTCCTCCCCTAAAACGTGCACGCTGATTGGCCAGCCCAACCAGCGTGCCCGTTGTAAATCCCTCAATATACTAACGGAAAAAGGTCCGATTCGTCGGACTTTTCCGTTAGTATAAGACACTGTCTTGCTATGTTAAAAGAGTTTAACATAGGGACACAGGTTTAAAAAAAGCAACAGAGATCTCCGTTGCTTTTTTTAAAGCTGTCTCGCTATGTTAAACTCCTTTAATATAGCGACAATGTAAAAGCAACGGAGATCTTGCGATCTCCATTGCTTTTTTTTTTTAAAGCTGTCTTGCTATATTAAATGGGTTTAACATAGCGAGACAGCTTTACAATAAGCAACGGAGATCTCCGTTCCTTATTTTAAAGCTGTCTCACTATGTTAAACCCATTTAACATAGCGAAACAGTAAAAAAAAGCAACAGAGATCTTGCGTTCTCCGTTGCTTTTGCCCACAGCTCTGATGTACTGCGAGGCATGCGGTACATCAGAACTGCCGCAGAATACCAGACAGCTGCGGAAGGGCAGTAAAGAGGCATTATACAATGCCATTATTTAAGAAAAGTAATTATTTCTTTTCTTAAATAATGTCATTAATAATAATAACCACTTCTGGCTGTGGGTAATGCTGGATTTACCCACGGTTGGCTTTGCTTGATTGCTCAGGCTTCGCCCTCAGGACCAAACCACGCCAACCGTGGGTAAATCCAGCATTACCCACACCCAGGCGTGGGTTATTGCTATATGATTGACCTAATAAGGCCTGAGCAAGGGGGGGCAATGACATCCCTAGATCTAAACAAAACCTTTTTTATTCTAAGCTGTTCAATATTGAAGGACTTTCTTACAACAATAAACACATGCTGGTCAAAAGTTAAGTCACTGTCCATATAAGCTCAAACATCCTGAACAACTGGATCACCTGTTAGGGGTGTTTTGTCAATGTGGTAGTTTCTGGAGCAGATGACTTCCCAATGGATATAGTAATGCATTTTCCTGCATTTAGTTTCAGACAATGATTTTAAAACAAGTAATTTACTTTCCTAGCTTGCAGTTTTCTGCAAAGTTAGTCAGCCAGAGCTCTTTAGTATTAACTTTCACTTCAGAAAATGGTAGAGGAAAGTGCTAATTTAAATATATTTTTATGTGTATTTCTCTTTTTATTTTAATTCTTAAACAAAACACCAAATGATCACTGTAGAATGTCATTTGTCTAATTGTGTAGATCATGTGTTATATCACATGACAGCCTATGTAATTGTCTTATAATAAAATGGCAAATCTGTCTTGAGGGCACTGAACATTTAGAACCTCATTTATGCTGCACCCAGCCTGTAAAGGGCCCTCCCTGTACTGAAAGCTATATTATTTTGAGTTTGAATACATACAATACCGATCACTCTGTCTCCATTCTTGCACCCAGTCTCTGGCAATCCCTCCCATCCCCTCAACTAAAAGAAATCTCATCTTTCTTCATTTTTAGAAAAATACTCAAAAGACATTTCCATTAAAACTCTGGCTGCAAGTATTTTCTTCTGGATAAATCACCTAAGTTCTCCCTCACTTATATTGCTTCTCTTTTATCTTTCTGTTCTCAACCGCTACTTACCTTCCATATTTACTAGTAAAATAAATTCACATTTGTTTTCTACTCTGTGAATACTATTTTCTTATTGCTTCAATTGTCTGCAGGGCTCTCTACATTCTGATTACTCCATGTTTGTGAATTAGTTCTGTTTTCCTTTTTTGTGAATTTATTCACAGAGGCTGTACCTGCACATTGTCTATTGTGATGCGTGCACTAACCTAAATACATAAATAAATAACAAAAGCATGTTCTTAACACCTCATATGATCATTTACACTGTCTATCTAAAAAAAAAAAAAAAAAAAGGATTCAGCTGTGGTAAGACTATGAGAATAATATTGGAATAGGAATGGAAACAGGTGGTATGCAACATGTCTCTGCAGCATAGTTTTTGGTGACTCTGGATTTCCAACCTGATTAAATCCACAGGATTCCCTGTACTGTAGCGTGGGTGTACAAGTAGCACTGTGACTGTATTATCCCAGCCAGCCTGGTGGGAAAAATCTATTATTGCGATTTCACCAATTTGTACCCCTGTATGAATAAGAAAAAGACACGTCTCATAGGACATTTTCAGGTTAAAGATGATTATTTTATAAAGTTCAGACAATATTCTGGCCTTATAAAAGCCAAATACTACCCATCTCTATCTACTTGTTTTTCCAAGCAGGATAGGAAGTAAAGATTTTGTTAACATTATGATGCACATGTACCAAGACACCACAATGGACAAACAGATGCCTATAGTCATATTGATGACCAGGATGTCCTAGAGGGTACATGGTGCTTAGTAGAGCAACAGTTGGCATTAGCAAGGGTTTCTAAGATGGCTAAAGTGTTTTAAGATTGATTTTACAATGAAACATCCAACATTTTTGTCAGAGTACATCAAATGTCATCTCAGAAATGAAATAGGATACTTCAGGGTTCTCATCCTGGTATACTAATGGTACTGAACACAAAGCTTACATTCAACAGTAAGTAGCAAAGTTCAGAATTGTTTTAGTTGTCAGAAGCATAAAATATGATCCTGACAAAAATCAAACCTCTGAATTCACTGTGGGTAAAGTTTGATCAGCATCCATCCTTTTTAAATACATCCCTTATCAATGATCCTGAAAGTGCTGTAAAAGTAACTTTTTATAGTATTATGTGTACATTTATTAATGATGACACTGTCTCAGCACAATGAAGGTATGTTAATAACCACTATGACAGCATTACATAATAGCAGATTGTATCACTGCCTATTCTATATTTCAGTTATACTGTTTATTGACCAACTTCAGAAATCTTGTCTCCATCATGGCACAGAGTCTGTCACATTTGCTAGCAGACTTGGTGAATGGATTCTCTCACTTGGTGATTACTTCAGTGATTTGGCCAGCAAGCATCCATTGAGCGAACACATTGTAAAATTAGCATCATGCAGTCCAAAAATACATGGACACAGACTAAGTAGTGGAATCTGTATAGGAAACATAAGATGATTATGTTCAATGTTGTAAAACGTGACATAATGTTAATTACAACTGCCTGAAGTCGGTAGATGGCCATTTAATTCAGAGTCCTAGGTCAAGTAAGGGTCCTGGCCCACACTTAATCTCTGTAAAAATTAAAAAAAAAAATATGCACAATGAGAAAGCATCAATACCGAAAACAGACTTAAAAAAGGCATTTGGAGTCATCTATAACAAAAAGCAGTTAAGGGAAAACTTTAAGGCACTATGTTAAGGTTTGTGATTTTGGTATGCACACGTGTGCCAAACTCTTTTTTTGTATGTTAGTACAGCCATCAGACTGTGAGAAGAGTTACTTTATTAAGATGCCCCTAGACACATGGCTTAGTACTTTAACAAAACTTCCTAAAGTGCTTTGTGGTGCTGTGGATGCTGGCAATCATTGACACAAACCTGCAAGCATAATTTATTGTAAGAAAAGTTGCTATTGGAATCCTAGGTAATTTACATGATAATACAGTATCTCCCACCAGTAAAGTAAATATTCAAATCATAGATGATATCATAGAATCAGCTACTGAAAACAGTGAGATGCAGAATACTTTATGTAGAACTACCATAACAGAAATATAATGTCATGCAAAACTAACTTGTGCAATGCAATAAAGCTGCAACATTAGCCTCAATGGCCACTGGATTGTATTATTTAAAAATCTAGAGATAACCTACAGGTTAAAATGCTTTCATAGAAGACATATTCCTGAACTATGCATTTTTGCAGTAGTATTGAAAGATTATTCCCGCAAGCCCTACAGCTGCCATTAGTAGACTAAGAAACTGCAGCACTTTAGGCTGGCCGTTTAAGAACAGGAAGGCTTAAATCTGACTTATCTGTATTATACAGTATCAAAATATATGCCACAATAAAAAGAATGAAGAGATATATCATTAAAATTATTACAAATGGATGTTGATGTTAGTTTGACATGTCAGACATCTGTACCTGTCAACCTATTAGTCCAAGAAATCTAGACAACATCTAAAATAATGGGGGCAAAGGCCCAGAAATAGGGACAGATTTTAAATGTTGTTTTTTTAAGCTTAGAAAGATGATAAAATAACATGATTTGTGTTAACATGTTTTTAATAAAGCAAATGAAGACTGAAACTCAAATATATGTTGTTACTTAGTAACTTCAATCCTCAGTTATTTGCCAGAAAATACAAACTTTATGAGGAGCAGACCAAAAATATGAGGCATAAATCTGAACATTCTGTGAAAAATTGGAGAGGTGAGAGGTGAGCATCTTAGAAAGAGTTATGCAGTGCTTAAGCTGCCATTGAAGTGCCATTACACAGAGGGAAGTTATACACTGCTGCATCTCATGATTTTGTAGCTGCTGTTTTTGTAGAAGTAGCCCTAAATGCTATTAAAAACTTTATAGCTGTATGTGCTCAACAGTTTAGGAAGCTAAAAAGATGTCACAGTATTATAAAAACTACATACGAGTCCCTGTTAGGAATAACAAAATGGTTATAGTGCGGTCTGAGAGTGGTCTTATAAAATATCCCACTATAACATTACCCTTTCTAACATGTCTTTGAACAAATAGATAGATGTGGTATAAAATGAACACAAAAATGTATAGAAATATATTTAGTACCTCAGCAACAGCTGGACTGGGTAAGATGCCAAATGCCTGATGCAGACTTTGGGTTGACATGCAAGAAGTTCTGCAAATGACTGACCTTATTGACTGAAAAATGTAAATTACATGACAGCTGTTGCAGCACTTTCTCACACTTTCAAGACAAGATGATCATGAGGTCAAATTAAAGTTAACACTGACACAGCATGAAATAACATATTCACTTAGACTGTCTCAGTACATCCTGACGCTGGTGGTATTCTCCTAGGCATCCTGCAAGGCATATGTTCACAGGCCAAAACTCATACTGAAATGCTGCTAATCAAAATGAAGCAGTCTGCTGATATCATAGCGTGGAACGCCTGTGGTGATTATACCAAAGCACACCCATTGAGGGAATTGTACATGTTTGAATTAAGTGAAGGTCATTGCTGAAAAGCAGCCCAAAAGGATGCAATAATTTTATTATGGCACTGCCTGACATTAATGCTCCTAAATAACTTATTCCTAACATGAAAAACTGAGGACTAATTTATACAGATAAAATCTATCAGCAACACTGGTACACACTGTTAAGGTAGCACTATCATAACACCAGAACATACATCAGCTTGTAGAACCCAGTAAACATCTTTAAAAAGAATATTTAATACTGTATATATGTATTGGTGATGATTTATCGCTTATTATTTTTCAAAATATCATGTTTCTGTCTTACGAATAATAATTTAAACAAACAGTTTGCATTTGTTATTTAATGTATAGCAAGCCTTTTGATGGCTCTGTAAAAATACTGTTTTGAAAATAGTGGTATATATTTAATTATTTTAAAATGAATGCATCTCTGACACACACACACACACACACACACACACACACACACACACACACACACACACACACACACACACACACAGTTTTAAGTAGGAAAAATCACTTAACTGTTTACTATCATCCTGTGGCACTCTAGTAACAATTATAGCATGCATTATGGTAGCAGCATGAAACCACTCACTGGTTATGACTGATCATGACCATTTACCAATAGATTTAACAAAGTAGTAGCTTTGAAACACCTTTGATAAGTACATTTTGTATTCTGAGTTGTTGCAGTAGCTCTACTCTTATTTTTGGTGTTAATTGCAATCAGAGTAGGATTTGATTTGGTTTAACTCTAGAGCAGGGAATGAAACAAGTCAAGTCTACACCTTTTATTTATTTTTATTTTATTTATTTTACATTTGTTGACCGGGCTAGTCTAGCTGGATACATGTCCATTTTCAGTAGAGGCCCGGGGAGAAAAGCTCCACAAACACAAAAATATAGAACAAAACTAGTTATACAAAAAATAAATATTTTACAAATGGAAAGTAGTACATAAACAATGCCAGAAGCATAGCCAACAAAATACATCAGGTGATAAAATTGCTAATGCAAGAAGGGATAGAAATCTTATGTATTACATGACAGAACATGTTGATTGACCTGCATAGAGGAATCACATTGCAGGTTTTTTTTTTTTTGTAGTTCAATGGAAATGGTAAAGTGAAAGTAGAAAAATAGTACTGTAGAAACCTAGTAAAGTATTTCAAGGGACCAAGAACAGGTAGAGGCAATAAAAGGTTCAGTCAGGGTTAGTACAAGGACAGAGCCATTGGGAATTAAGCAAAGTTTTTAGATGCTTCTTGAAAGTGGGTAAAGAAGTAAGTGCAGTAAGTTCACTTGGAAGCTTGCTCCAGATAGGTCCAGTAGAGTTGGAGAACAAACAGTCTCCAGCTTTGTTGTGGGATTTATGGGAGGCTGCTAGGAGCTTGGTGGCAGAGCGCAAGGAAGAGAGGTTTTTATAAGGAGTAATTAGAGTACAAAGTATCGTAGTATTTGAAGGCTGATAGAAGATTTTGTGGGTGATGGTAAGTTGCTGTAGTAGTATTTGATTTTGTAATTCCAGCCAGCCCAGTTGTTTAAGATTTGAGCAATGATGGGTACGGAAAGGGACTCCTGTCGCAAATCTGGCAATATTGTTATATGATGCTGCTAGTTTATTGAAATTAGATTTAGATAAGTTTGTAAAAATCGGTGAGGCATAGAGAAGGGTAGAGAGCAGGTGCGTTTGGGCGATGGTACTTCTGGCTGAAGCAGTAAGGAAGGGTTTCAGCCTATATAGAGATCCAAGTTTTCTATTGACTGACTTGATGGTTAAGTTAATATGCAAATCAAAGTTGAGATTATGGTCTATTGTGACACCTAGATGTTTGGTAGTAGGGTCAGGGTTTATTATTGTGCCATTGTTAGATGTTATATTGAAGGTTAGATGGTATCTTGAAGGTAAAAGTAGATGACTTCTGTGTAGGTGTGAAAAGCAATAATTTAGTTTTTTGGGGATTCAGTAATGCTGTAGAACCATGAAGTATGCTCATTGGAGTATTTTTACCTTTTCTTGGTGTTGTTAAGTTGCCAGCAGCTACATGCTCTTGTGCTCATTCTATCAGAGGTGATCAATGCTAAGCAGCCACACTACTGATTGTGACTATTTCATAGTTGATTTGACAGAGTACCAGCTTTAAACAGCTCAGATAATTACGCAATAATGCACAACTGTGTGTGGGTATATCAAGATTTACCCCCAGCTGGTGTGGTTTGATCACAAGGTGAAATTTATACACAATGACATTATTTAAGAAAGAAATTGCTTACCCTTCTTAATGAATGTCTTTGTATAATGGCACTTAAGTTTTCTTCCTCATTGTGTTCTGTAGTCTGATGAACTTCACATGTGTATTGCACCTGCTTTCTGACACTCGCATGGCACATCAGGTAGTCCAGAAGAAGATACAGAGAAAAGAGAATCTTGAGCTCCATTGCTGTTTTTTTTTTCAGTGTTGACATCTTCAAAACAAATCATTGGAGCAATCACACTGCAATCTAGACATCACAAAATCATTCAGCACTATCCTACATTCAGGCATCATACAGAGCTCTCCCAGTTAAATTCCATCCCCCTGTGTAGCTCACTGCAAAGTAAATCGTCTCACAAATGGAACCCAGGAAGTAAGGGTGGGCAACTCTACCTCCTCCAAATATCTGTCACTCACAGAATGCCCCAGGGTATCTCCACTTTGGCATTTACTTCTCAGAGGTCACAACTAATGTTAAGGCTCTGTGGCTGACCAGGTTTGCTGATCACTGCAAATTTGGTGACATTATAAATTCCCCAGAGTACATAAGGATCATACAAGATGGCCTGCCCCAAACAAACTGTTGGTGTAAAAAACAGACTAAAACTAAATGCCAAGAAATGTAGAATCATATCCTTCAGCAAGTGTGACTCCACTTGTAACTATTGCATTGACAGCATCCCCCTGAAAACTCATCCTTTGGTTTGACAGCTGGAACCTATATCAACAGTGAACTGCATCCACTATTGTAAGGGAGTAATTTTTCATTGCACAGCTTATATCTAAGGTTATAACTCCCTGACCCAAGGATGCAATTGTTCCACTATTCTCTGCACTTACTAGGCCAGTCATTGAATATAGTGTCCCTTTTGGTATGTACCTTTCCAAACACTTGTCAAAAGTGGAATGACCCCAATGCTTTTTCACTAGAAAACATCAAGGGCGTAAATCAGCTCAGTATTTCATAGGCTATTGACAGGCATCCTCTGTCTTGTGTATACAACTTCAAGAGTCCATCTTATATCAGACCTAATACACATTTGCAAGTCCAGTAGTATCATAAACACCCAATCAAGAGACCTCAACCTATTTTGCAAATTTAACAGAACATACTGGGGGACAGCATGTATCACAGTGAATACCACTTCTATGGAACCATCTTCCCTTCCACAAGAATCAAAGTACTTCCCTTAATCTACACAAATGCAACTTGAATGCATGGCTGGGTAACTGAAAATGTAACCCTCACCTGATTTAGCACTACTGGCTCCCATGGCTAGGGCAAACTTGTAACTATGCCAACATATACATGTTTGGCCTATCTTTGGATATTTGTGTTGCAAAATAAATGCTAGGCTAGGCATTTTAAGATCCTCACAAATCCATAGCCTAGTACTTATCTATGAAGCTATACTGATGGCAGTTGTCAATAATCCTGACCTAATGAGGGAAAGAATAAGTAATCAAAAAAGAAAAGTGAATAAGCTGAAAGAAATAGTCCAAGACATGGAAGAGGCTAGAGGAGCTCTAAGAGAGTTGCAGGAATACAATAAAAGCTGGCTGAAATAGAAAAAAAAGATGCAATGGCAAACAAGCAAACTGGATGACCTAGACTACAGATCCAGGAGAAACAATGCAAGAATAATAGGAATGTCAAAAAGTGTCTTGGATACAAAATTGGAGAGAATGCTGCTGGAAACAAGATTTCACTTACCCATATTACAAGAACCAGAAACAGAAAGAACCTACAAATTTGGTAGAAAAAGAGGTATAAAAGGAGGACAGCTGAGACACTGAATGTAAAAAACCACACGAACCAGTGAAAACGAAAAAGCAAAGGAGCACACCACCAAAGTAAGATCCTGCAATGTTGCGATCCAAGCAATATAAAAATCCAGGTACCAAATAGGATAGGGCAACGGAACTGTTGTAAAATCAGCGTAAGAACTTTTATTTAAAACAAGCACTTTCGGAAGGCTTCGTATCCCTCCTTCCTCAGACGAAGACAAGACAATAAATTACAACAATTCTCTGTCTTATATAGGATGACAATTATTCAATTACTAAGTTAACAACCTCTCAATTGAATTTAAGCCCATCCCATTCTTCTAAAAAATGTTTAAACAATATTTAAAGGCAGCTTGTCTGAATATATAAAGACTGTATCAAATAAAAAGCATAAAGGGCATAAACAGCATGAATCCTACCCTATCTACGCTAAAAAATTAAAATCCTATAATAAACATCAAACAGCAATCTATTCAGTTTAAACCATAACTGTTAAACAAAGTCAGATTGTGTGTAGGGTGATTCTATATACTCCAGTTCACTACAAATATATTAAGCTTGTGAAGCTAATGCGTCACTCCAATGGTGAAGCGCGATTAGTTTGTCTAAATTTACGTCAGTCCGTGCTTCAAGTTCTTAAGTTTAAACCAACCCTCATCATCTAACCATGTCCATATGCCAAAGCATATGTTTAATTCTACAAGAGTAATAATATAACCAGAAAATACTGGACAAATGTACCCAAATAAAAAATAAATAATAAAAAATAGTCATCAATCGGGAAGGTGGTTTAAAATAAACTGGCGTCTCTTACGTACTCCAAAGTGTTATTAGTATTTATAAATGTTATTTCTTTATGAAATACTGTCAAATTAGAATAAGTTTTACTATCGACTGTTAAAACAAATCCAGGTAATAATAAATAATAAATGAATGGATATAAATACATATAAATAAAAATAAATACAAAAATACCAAAATACCTAAACCATGATTCATAACCCATATCCCCCATGCTATATTATTATACTAAAACATGTGTATAGGTGTATCCAGATTGTCTAAAATTAAACTGTTAACATATATAAACAAACTTATAATCTTATGTGTATATATGTATACTCCACCTATAATACAAAACACAATTTGCTATCTCCTCAGGGCTAAAAGTTTTAATATACAGGTCAGAGAGATGGATTCGTTTAAGCCCGGATATGTATGTGCAGCCGTCCTTAGCTGCCATAACAGTTCCTCTTTTTCTAATAAAATCTGCCATGGGCCTATATTGGAGTCCACCTTAATTTGCTTCAAAACCGCAAAATTGAAAACATGGTCCTTATGTTCCATAATGTGGCAGGCTAGCGCGTTGTGAGACACATATTAGCATGCCTACATGGCTATAAACTTAAAAAATTCCTGAGACAAACCAAAACACTTAAACTAATATCCTTTAATGGTACTTTCAGAAAAGTGGTGGAGAATTATTCTGAATTACTGCATAAACTAAGAAAATGGATGGCTGACTTTGTGAGTTCACTAAAAATGCAGGGAATAATGGCATGGATTGCGTACCCTGCTGTCTTGACTGTAGCATGGAAGGGAAACAGACACAGGTTCCATCCAGAGGGAAAACTACTCATGTACCAACACCTTTGCCCAACGGTTCTTGGAATTCATAAATTCCAATGCCCTGGATCAACTAATCCATAGTCCCACCAGGGGCTTCAATATCCTAGACCTGGTCATTACCAACATGGGAAATTGATGCTCCACACCTATGGTCACCCCCTCGTTGGTCAGGTCTGACCATAAGCAAATCACCCTTAACATCCACATCCCACCCCAACCCCCAGTAAGGAAACCTCCATAAAAAACTTCTCCAAAGCCAACTTCATGCTACTCAAGTCAGAAGTGACAAACTTCATGACACCCGTGCAGATGGGAACTGAAAGTTTGACATGCTGAATTCTACACTAAGGCACTGTACAAGCGCATCCACTCATGCATGAATTGTGCCATCCCAAATAAAACCAAGATGCTCTCCTCCAAATAAAGGAAGCCAATCTGGTTGTCCTCTGCCATAAACAAACTATACAACAAAAGGAAGAAACTGATGCAGAAAAGAGGAAGATCCCAGGATGCAAAAAACTCCCTTACCAGCCTCAGTAGGAAGCTAAGATCCCTCATAAAATCCTCCAAAGCTAGTTATGAAAATAAAATTGCCAAAGATTACAAAGACATCCACAAAGCATTCTATAACTATGTCAAGAATCTAAATGGCAATGCTCTGAGTTACAACAGAATGGCATTAATTATACTGATCCCAAGGATATTGCCAATATCCTGGCAGATCAATTCAGTGCCAACTTCACCCCCCTCTCACCTCCTAAATGTCCCATCTCAATACCGGAAGATTGCCAAATTTCAGTAATAATGATGCCACAGGTAAAAAACGCACTCTCCATGGGACCAGATGGCATCCAGGGCTGTGTATTACATGAACTATAAAATGAACTGGCACCTCACCTAAGTGTCATGTTTAATCATAGCCTCACCTCAGGCTTCATCCCACTGAGTGGCGCACAGCTACAGTTATCCCAATCCACAAGGGGGGATCCACCTTGGATCCCAGGACTACCGCCCCATCAGTCTGATGAGCCTGATCTGCAAGGCCATGGAACGTATTATCATGGAACATATAAACAAAGACATTGGCAACCTTCAAACACTGGACCCCACTCAGTTTGGGTTTGTGAAGGGCCGATCTTGTCTCCTGAACCTGAGTGACTTATTTGATTCAGTCCCCAGAGCCGTGGATGAGGGTAAGGCAGTCCACACAGCCTATCTGGACCTCACCAAGGCCTTTGACACCATCCCCCACTCTGGAATCATAGATAGACTTACTAAGCTGGGCATTAATCCCTACGTCACTCGATGGGTTGCCAACTGGCTTACTGAAGAGCCCACACTGTAAAAGTAGCTGACTCCAAATCCAGCTCCAGACAAGTGACCAGTGGAGTACCTCAGGGTTCAGTCCTGGGGCCTCTCTTGTTTGGCATCTACTTCTCTGAAGTACAGGCCAACACTAAGGGACTCTGGCTAACAAAGTTCGCAGATGACTGCAAACTGGGAGCCATTATTGAATCCCCAAATGATGTGGATACTCTACAAAACGGCCTTACAGAAACAGATGCTTGGTGCCAGAGCCATGGGCTCAAGCACAATGCCAAGAAATGTATAGTTATCCCCTTTGGGAAAAAACATGTACCCATGAATTACCACATAGGTGGCAGTACACTAAACACCGAAAGTGTGATAAGAGACTTAGGGACACAGGTGGACAGTGGTCTCACCTTCGATAACCACATTGCCACAACAGTCAGGAAATCCTTCTATGTGGCACACCTCATCACTAAGGGCTTTTCATCCAGAAAAAAGGAGGTAATTGTCCCACTGTACTCATCCCTCATTAGACCCATTATAGAATACAATGCCCCGTTTGGTATGTACCTCTCAAGACATCTGCAACAACTGGAAAGGCCACAGAAATACCTCACTAAAAGAATCACAGGCCTAAAGCAGATGCCCTACACAGACTGCCTTAAAAAAACTCTAGCTATACTCTGTTGCATATCGTCTACTCAGAGGCAATCTCTGCTTAGCATACAAGGCCATGTCAAACCCTGTGCTATTGGACATGCTACACTTAAAGAAATCCCAATCCTACAGAACCACATGCTCCAGGGATCTAAACCTTGTCATCACAATAAACAAAACATGCTGGAGGGATAGGTTCCTGACCCAGGGACTCCCCATACTCTGGAATAGACTGCTCATATATGTCAAGCAGACCGCCTCTTTGGCCTCTTCAAAAGGAACCTTGACGATCGGATGGGAGAAAAGAAATTCACCCTGGGGATCATGTCAGTCACTCTGCTAGACAGGGGTCCAAGGAAGTAAATAGTGTGGGAAGAAATACCCAGGGAATTGCTATGGCTAGGCTTGTAAAGGCCATAGGGCTGATAGCCTAGTACCAGCCTATGAACCTATGAATAGGCCCTAGGGCCAATAGCCTAGTAGCAACCTATGAAACTATGAACCTATGAGATGCACCAGCTTTTGAAACAGAGACTGTGCAGAGTAGAAGCTGATGCAACAGACACAGAGAAGTAAATTTAAATATCCTACCTGAAATGGACTGGCAGCAAATGTGCCAGGAGCCTGACAGGAATTAGAATTCTTTAATTCTAGGTGTCACAGAGAACATTTGAGGTAGATTTGTCTATGGGAAAAAAATAAAGAGAATATAAATAAAGGCACGCAGAGTGATGTTGAAAATATAAGTGAGGCAGACAAGATTCTGGGCATATCAGACAAGAGAAACAGAAGAAAGAGCATGGGAAACAGGAAATGTGAGGGACATGCAGAAAAAAGGATACAGTAAGAAGAAGATGCAGGTTAGTGTAGAAATCAAGCAGAAGAGGAGAGTTTGATAGTGCTTGAAGTAGAAACAGGGATAAAGATACAAGAAGCAGAAGAAGAAGAAGAAGAAGACAAAGAAGAAGAACTTCAAAGAAGAAAGATGGCAACCAATGCCTTTGGGGATTCAGATGTCCAGTGATGAACATCAGTAACTTGGAACAAGCTGGTCTGGTAAAAGGAGGAAGCAAAATGGAACAGTGACAGAAAAATAAGACCAGAAGAGGAGGCCAAGAGGAAGAATCTATCAAGAACTGGACGGCTTGGTCATACAGGGTGACACGAGAGATGATAAGAGAGGCGGTGCAAGTGAAAAAAATGATGTTTGGATGTACTCAGTAAACTTTATTGTATATAGGCATGGGGCATGACAGTATGACAAAAAACTAAAAGACTAAAGTCATGGAAGTGACAAGATAAAGGTGGGTAAATGAGATTGAAAAGGAGTAATGCATCTGGGAAGATGGAGCATTGTTCAAAGATAATAATTATTTTTAATGCTTTGTGCTCCAGCAGTAACAGAAATGTAATGGGTAAAGAAAAGGATACAGCTACACAGATTGCTACTACATGGTCTTTGTATGATACACCATATTCTATAATTTTTGTACTTGCATGTAAAAGTAAGCTTTCCCCTTGAAATGGTGGCCAAAAGGGTTGTGGTATACCTGAATGAAAAATAGGGAAAGCAGAAAAAAATAGTTATGGAAACACCAGTCCCCAAAACCTCAAAGAGCATGTGTGGGCAAGAATTCCTCAAAGACCATCACTATCAAAATAGGACTACCTCAGGGCTGTGTGCTAAGCCTGCTAGTGCTTACAATATGAATCCATGACTGTAAAGCCAGATTTAACACCAACCACATCATTAAGTTTGTGGATGACACTACAGTTGTGGGCCTCATCTGCAAAAAAGAAGATAAAGCTTACAGGGAAGAAGTGAGTTCTCTGAATGACTGGTATACCAGGTGTAATCTTGATCTCAATGTCAGCAAAACCAAGGAGATCATAATAGAATTCAGGAGAGTACAACCAGCTCACTCTTGGATGGTGCAGTGGTGCAGCGGTAGTGTTGTCACCTCACATCAAGAGGTCCTCCAGTTCGATTCTCGGCTGGGGTGCCTTCTGTGTGGAGTCTGTATGTCCTCCCTGCATTTGTGTGCATTAGCTCCAGGTGCTCCAGTTTCCTCCCACATTTAAAGATATGCATCTGGAACATTTCTCTCTGGGCCTCTGCTGAAAATTGGCTGTGTTCCAAGTTGGACTTTCCCAGTTAACAAATGTTAAATAAATAAATAAATACAATCTTCTCTCATGATAAATAGGGAGGTAGTGGAAAGGGTAAATAACACAAAATTCCTGTGGGTCTATATAGTGGAAGAACTTTCTTGGTCAACCAATACCAGTTACATAGTAAAGAAGGCCTATCAATGCCTGCACTTCCAGAGGAGCTGAGGAAAGCAAGGCTACTTCTCTCTATCCTCTCCACCTTCTACAGGGGTACCATAGAAAGTATCCTAACCACCTTCTACAGGGGTACCATAGAAAGTATCCTAACCACCTTCTACAGGGGTACCATAGAAAGTATCCTAACATGCAACTTCACAATGTGGTATGGAAGCTGTTCAGCTGCAGATCAAAAAGCCCTACAAAAGATAGTCAGAGTTGCAAAGAAAATAACAGGATCCAAACTTCCAGAGATAACGTATCTATACAAGACACTGTTATGACAGACCAACAAAAATAACAAGTGATCCTGCACACCCTGCTTTTGAACTGTTCTCATGCCTGTCATCTGGCAGAACATAACACAGAGTATGCTGCAAAATGATCAGGTTCAAGAACAGTTTTTTCCCTAAAGTGGTTAGACTCTTGAACTCTGGTATTCATCTCAGAGATGTGAGATGCTGTCAAGTCTTGTGATAACCAAACAATGGTGCAATAACAATAAGACATCACAACCAACTTATCAAAAAAATTATGTGGATTTCAAACTGCTAGATATTCTTATAATATTGAGAACATGAGAATTACATTGTGTAATAAATAAAGGCACAATAAGGAACCAGTCAGCTTCAATAGTGGTGTATAGAATAACTGTAGTAGTAAGTAATAATATAACTGTGTAAGGGAAAAGCAAATGTTAGGTCTGATACACATGTAATTCTATGTATGTATATATCTCTCTTCTAAGCATGTGTAATTGTTATGTATGTATTTGTCTTTTCAATTCGAGCATGATGCATGCAGTTTCATTTAAACTTCACTTGTGGTGTCTAAATGACAATAAAGTTTACTTTGACTTTGACTTTGACCACTCATGGGTTTGACTGCTGTTTATTAGAGCAGAATGAAATGAAATACATGAAACTGTCACAAAGTAGAATAGAATGTAAAATATGGCAAAGGGGAGAGATAAACAGGAACAAACATCAGAGAAATGAAAGCAAAAACAACAGAGCCAAAACAGAAGGGGGAAATAGGACAAAGTGAATGACTCAAGTCCAAAGGCACTCAATTTGCAGGCTGGAAGACAACAATCTGACTCTGTGGGGCAGAAGGGACTGAACTTAGGCAAAGGGCAAGTGAATGAATGTCAAGTTTGGCAGGGAAACTCATTAGAGGAGAGACATCAAAAGTAACAATGAGGGGGAAGGAGGAGGTACAAAACCAAAGAGAACAGAAAGGAACAAATACGTACTGAAGTTGGCAACCTTTAACAGGGTGGCAGGTTCACACCTGATCAAAGGGAACAAATGTTTAGCAGAATAACAAGGATGCAAGGAATCTGGTACTGTTGTAGCAAACTAAATTAAGGGTAAAGGGGGTGATGGTAGATGATGATCCCCCAATACCTCAAGTGCGAAACAGACAATAAAGCGAAGTAGTGGCCATAGTGAAGTGGACACCCTTTCCAGAAAGCGAATGCATGTAGGTACTGAATGAGTGCAGAAAAAGTGGGGACACGAGATGGATCATTTAGCAAGAAAGAATACATGGAAGGAGATGGACAATAGGGAGTTTATATGTCCCAAACAAGAATAAAGTGAGCTTTTACAGCAGGTTCTTTAAATAATTATTAAGGTTTGACCATAATAAAATAATAGAAAGAAATATAATTTATTAAAAGAATTGACACATATGTGCAGGAGACAGTATTCAGGAAGTCATATCTCCCTGAGCAAAATAATTCATAATCTTCTATAGGAAAACTTTAATAAAGTAATAAACTTTATCAATTAAGCCACAGGTAACAGCCAATAGATAAATGCTAACTAATGCAGTTCATAATACAGTCTGTTCTTCAGACCATTACTAAATATCTAATAGAAATATGTCAAGTTTGTTAAAAATAGATCTGCAACTTCTTATTTACACTTCTAGTTTACTATGGAATAAGTTTCTTTTTACCATATGATTTAGAAAGAATGCTGCCTCAGACTCAAGAAAATGAAACTTAGCATTCTTTACTTTTCCATGTTTCCGCTTATGCCATTGCAAACACATACACTAACCTTCTAGAACATATGCAATTTCATTTTAACCATTTACATAATGCATACAGATAAAAAGGGATAAAGGAAAAATCGTCATAAAGGACTTCAATATTACACTAAACCCCATGAAAGACATGCTGTTTGGCAAAAGGCAGTATAGTATAAAGATGAAAAGAGACTTTGAGAGGAACATGAAAGAAGGAGTCTAGAAGTCTATATGGATGGAAACTCTGAAAATAAGAAATAGGTCTTTACTGGAAACTGCTTGCTTCAAACCATTAGTGGAAGGGATAGAAATACAGGAGAGATACATATTGGATCATCTAGTGGAAGCAATGACAATAAGAACAGAGAGTGAACAAAGGGTGGAGATGGAAAAGCAAAAAGTGAAAGGATCAGGAAAGGAAGCAACAGTTACAAAGAGTGATGGAGTAAACAGTGGGTGAGAGGACTGTAAAGAAGACAGAATTGGAGAACAGTGGTAAAACAGAATCAAAGCAGCAGGTAGGGGAAAATCATGAGAGAAGATGGGTGAAAAAGGAGGCGAAATTAGGAGAAGATAAGAAAACTATAAGAAGAACTGAACAGGATACTAAAGGAAATGTGGAAAATGTTTATAGACAGAAAGTCACTAAGGAAAGATTATCCCTCCTTCAACTGGGTAACATACGTAAGCTCAAAAATGTTCACCCAGAGGTTCCAAGACTTTGCCAATGCAAATGCTCTAAAACAGAAAGTCTACACCCCCACAAGGGCTCTAATGCCCTTGACATAGTACTCACCACCATGGGTGGTCACTGCAGTGTCCCCTGTGTGGTGCCCTCCCCGGTAAGTCTGGACCATAAATCAGTTTCATTTGTAGCAACTATTGGGCCCCACACCACCAAAGCAGCAAAACAAAAAAAAAAAAAAAACTAAGGAACTTCTCCAACGCAAACTAAAGCCTACTAAGGGATGGTATAAAAAGCTTTATACCCCCCTGCAATGACAGGCAATAATGACTGCTATGCAGAGTTGTACACAAATGCCCTATATAATCATCTTAGCAACTGTATAGACTCAGCTGTACCTGACCAGATTAAACCCAGGCCTTTCAAAAAAACAGGCCACCTTGGTGGACATATAGTATAAACAGATTGTATAAGAAAAGGAAGAAACTGATTTCTAAGAACAAGCGGTAGCTGCCTCTGCAGAGGAAAAATTCTTTCCACAGACTGAACAAGCAAATCAGAAGTCTTGTAAAGTTCACTAAAGCTAATTTTGAAATTAAAATAGCATCCCTAGCCAAGGACAATCATAAGGCATTATTTAACTACGTCTGAAATCTAAAAGGGAGTGCTCAGCTATGTATCAAACTGGTAGTAGATGGTACCACACACACTATACTGGGGTACATTGCCAACCTGCTAACTGACAGATTTGGCCCAAACTTTTCCCCACTATCCATCCCAACCAGCCATATCCCAAAGCATACCTGACATCAGCTCTCTACCTAGTATTTCTAGAGATCAAGTCATATCTGCACTCTCTAAAGCCAAAAATATGGCATCAATGGGACCAGATAACACCCCAGGTTGCATACTAAGCAATCTAAAACAGGACTTAGCTGACCCTCTTGCTGTTCTCTTTAACCATAGCCTGTGAACTGGCTTTGTACCAGCAGAATGGAGAACAGCAGCAGTAATCCACTTGCATAAAAGGGGGACCATGAACCAACCCATCTGCAAGGCCATGGAAAGGATTATTATGGACCTTATCAACAAGGACTTAGGCGACCTCCTAACACTGGACCCAACCCAGTTTGGCTCTATTAAGGGTAGATTATACTTACTGAACCTGATAGACGTCTTTGAGAAAGTGACCAACACCTTGGCTGAAGATAAGACAGTGCATACCACCTATCTGGACCTAGCCAAAGTGTTTGGCACAATCACCCACTTGGTTATCATTGAAAATCTCTCCTAGCTAAGATGGGTAGCTCACCAACAGAAAACATACTATCAAAGTTGGTAGCTCCACCTCTAACAGTAGACCCACCACCAGTGGTGTACTTCAAGGATCTGTACTGGGCACTTTACTATTTGGAATCTGTTTCTCCAAAATCCAGGCTAAAGTAGATTGCCTTTGGCTTACTAAGTTTGTTGATGATTGTAAACTAGGGGCAATCATTGAGTCCCCAGTGATGTTAACTTATTACAGGAGGGGCTAACACAAGCAATTGACTGGTGCCAAAGTCACTGTATAAAACTAAATGCTAAAAAGTGCACTATTATCCTATTTGACAAAGAAGAATTCTCCACTAATTACAATATTGACAACACGCCTCTACATTCAAAACCAGTGGTGTGAGATTTAGGAACACACATTGACAGCAATCTCAACTTTGACCATCAGGTTTCCATGGTGGTGAGAAAAGTCTTCTACATTGCACATTTCATAAGTAAAGGCACAGTATCCAGGTCTATGGATGTTATAACCCCACTTGGCTTGACTCTAATCAAACCATTAATAGTGTACAGTGCTCCCTTCTGCATGGATCTCACCAGACACCTGCAACAACTGGGGAGACCATTACTATGATGATACAGAGTCTCTAAACCATGACTTACATGGATATACTGAAAGCTCTGTCATTGTACTCTGTATTACATAGGCTACTGACAAGCAACTTGTGCCTGGCCTACAGGGCAGTGTCTGACCCCAAACTGATGGAAATGCTGAACATCTACAAATCAAATGGCACTAGAGCCACTTGCTCTATGAATCTCAACCTTGTCAGTGACATTAAGAGGACATGCTGTAGAGACAAGTATGTCTCCCAGAGATTGCTGCTGATTTGAAATAATCTTCCAATTCATGTGAAGCAGAGATCCTTAATGATGCCATTGAAGCACAACCTGGAGAAATGGATGGGTGACTACAAATTGACCTTGGGGGTGGCGCCCATGTCCCTCATAGACAGGGGTAGTTGGTGCTGATCTGTAAAGTACATCCATCTAACAAGGACAATTGGGGCAACCTGGGATTAACATGGCTAGACTTATAAGGGTTTTAGGGCCACTAGCCTAGTAACTTCCTAAGAACCTGTGGATCTATGAATTAGCAATGAAAACTGAACAAGAAGAAAGGTAACAACGGAAGTGGCAGTAAGACTGATTTTACTAGAAGGACTACTTGTGGGTAACTGGGGAGGAACAGGAGAAACATCTAGCAAGGAAGTAAAAAAAGTAAATGGTGAGACAGAGAGTTTTCAAGCAGAAAGGGGGGTCCAGGTATTAGGAGAATGGGGGAGCTTCCAAGCATTAAGGGGAAAAGATTGAAAGATCATCAAAGAGGATTGCAGGTCAAAAAATCCTTTAGGAGACAGTACCAACAAATATACCAACAAGTATATCATGCACAGGAGAAAGAACAGGAAGTCCGTTGAGATGTTACAGGCAGAAGAGAGAAGCATCAAGTAAAATGAATAGAAAGGAGGAAAATTATATGCAAACAAAAATGATGGAGGAGATCAAATTGGATGTAATGACAATGAAAGACAAAAAGGCAAGGGGGCCAGATGGATGTCCAGTAGAATACTTCAGGTGGGGCAGAGAGGCAATACAGAGAGTTATATAGGAGGAGTATGAAAGGATAAATGAAACATGGGAAATAACAGAAACAATGCAAAGATCCAGAGTGGTAGTGACTTGAATGAAGGGAGAGAGAGAGAGAGACGGGATGGAAGTAAGGGATTACAGCCCACTCTCCTAAATAAACACAGACATCAAGGTGATGGTAAAAGTGCTAGTAAGACTGAAGAAGATTAAGCCAAGAATAATACAGGAAGAGCAGAATTACTTTTTGAAAGGAATGAGGACAAAAATTATATTGAGGCCACTAACCAATTTTATGGACATAGAAGAATTTTTGGGGGGGCACATACAGGTCTGGTCTTTTTTGACTTACTAAACACCTTCAGCACATTTATATGACAATTTCTCTGGGAGATACTAGAAAAGAGACAAACAAGGGAAATCTTTGTAGGACTGATGAAAGCAATTTACAATGAGCCAAACATAGAGGTAATGACAACTAGAAGAGTTTCTAAGGCAGTAAAAGTAGGGAGGGAGACCAAGCAGGGAAGTTATAGAACAGATGGCAAATAAAGTGAAAAACACGTTATCTCAACTGGGGAGAAGAAAAGGAGTATGACCAGGCTTCCTAATGACAAAGATGACTGCATGCTTATGTTGTTAAATGTTGAGATGGTCATAGAGGAAATAATGCCATTTTTTCAAGGTTTGAAAGCACTTCCTGGCTTATAGTCAACCAGAAAATGACAGTAGTAGTCAGGATAGGAGATGGAAAAGGAAAGAGAGGAGTGGGGCACATTCAGGAGAAGGAATAACCCAAATATCTTGTTGCATATGTAGGACACACATTAAGTGATGCAATGTAAAATAATTTGGAGAAGGGAAGAGACAATGAAATGAAGAGGCACTAAAAATATGGAGCAGCATGGTATAGAGAATAGGGAAAGAAAGAGACACATGGGAGGAAGGAGGATAATGCAATTTTATTGGAATGGAAAAGTAAAAAATGGAAGGAAAAGGGGATATGAGGAGAGTGGAAGTTAATAAATGGAAGGGCAGGAGGACAAACTATATGTAAAACCCTACAGGAATTAATACAGGAATATGGATTAACACAAAATGGTTGGAGAACAGGGAAGAAGAAGAAACTCATAAAGGAGAAAAGGGAAAGGAGAGTTTCTTCGAGAAATGGGAAAAACAGGTAAAGGCAGAATGAATTATGAAGATCTGTCCAGGTGGGGTGGGGGTGGAGGAAGTTACAAAGAAAGAGGTGAAGACAGGATGGGGGAAGGAAGATGGATGGCAGACTCAGGAAAGTGAATGTCAAAAAGTCCTCAAAATAACATTAGAGATGTGGAAAATGCATGGGGTGTAGATCAGATATTAAGAATGTTGCACAGATGGTCTCTCCCATTGAAAAGACTATATAAGGAAGGAACAAAAGCATACTCAAGATGCTGGAGATGCATGGCAGAAGAGGCGTGGTTCAAATATGTTGTCTGTAAGAGTGTCCAGAAATATGGACGAGGATATATGGAAAAGAGGGATCAAACCTCCAGGAGCTTTGCATGTGAAGTGTAGGGAAAGATGGAGAAGGTGGCTGTAAAAAGAAATGCATGTTGTGACACCTCACCACTAGCTCCCTAATCATGGAGCCTCAATTCTCACCACTAGCACCAGTGGGGGACGTACATTAGGAGGATGACAGGCACACACATAGTATTTCTAGATGTAGCTCTCATCAAGTGCAATTTTCCCTAAGAGCCCACAGAGACCACAGTTAGTCAGGGGCTGGTTTCTCCCTCTTTCTCCAGATCCCCAACAAGACTCCCCACATGCACAGCTATAGAGTTGAGATCCCTGCTGAGTGGCCAAGCCAAGACCTCCAGCACCCTCTCTGTCCAACCAGTGCTTTGTGTCCATGCCCAAGTAGCTGACATACACACATGTTGAGGTTTGATTTATAAACACACAGACACACACACACACACACACACACACACACACACACTCACATACACACACACACCTGGGAAAGGCTGGCACAGGTTTACTAGCTATGTCCCCTTCTGCCCAGACTATAATGTAGTTATCACTGCCACAAGCCTAGTCCATATCAGCTAATTTAAGGCCCTTAACAATGGGTGTCCAATCTTACTGTGCAATGTTTGACCAAGAGCAAGGCTATTTGGAGTGACCCTCATTGTTACTAAATAAATATGCAAGTACTCTCAGAACTTAAATATGTCTAACAAATATCAGCCACAATGAAAAGTTTAAATATATTTAATAATAAATGATAACAGAACAAGAAAATACTCAGTATACAATCACAGTTGCATCAGAGTTCAAAATCACAGGAAGTATTTAAAAAACATTGCAAGACAGTCTCAAATAAATAAAGAAAACATCTAAGCTATACTTCACTATAATTACTAACTGTATCTAAGAGAAATTACTGTACCCTAGTTAACTTACTTACAGAGCAACAAGACAGATGTGGTGAGTGCATGTTCTTGTCACGTCAAAGACAAAATACAAAATACTGAGTCTCCCTCTCTCAGAGAGTTCTTAAATTAATAACCCAAATATTACTGTTGGGATAGCTTGCAGAATGACATCACTTCTTGTCATCTGACTCTATCCCAGGTGAAACCCCCCACTGATGCAGCTGGTAGCATTCAGCATCTATCTGGGAAAATACATAGACCTCAGATCTTTTGGCAAATGGTGGAAGTCCTCCACATTTAAAGACAATACAAAAAAACTTCTGGTTCTAGACATTATGTCTCCTGTTGCACTGAGACTGAAAGATGACATTTCTTTTTATGGCCAGCCACAAAGTAATTCAATCTCAAGTATTCTTCTGAAGTTAACTTCTTGTGTTGCAGTTTCCATTGTTAAAATATATACATCTAAATAGTTACAATAGTATATATACATTTCTGCTCAGTACTTTAAAAATAGCTCTTCAGCACGTCTGCACACACAATTCTAATACATCTGTAACACAAGCATCT
Source organism: Protopterus annectens (assembly GCF_019279795.1). Classification (NCBI taxonomy): domain Eukaryota; kingdom Metazoa; phylum Chordata; order Ceratodontiformes; family Protopteridae; genus Protopterus; species Protopterus annectens. Next base: position 241,181,642 of record NC_056730.1, on the reverse strand, counting down.
TACATGAAGCATGTTGACATTCACAAATGACACATAACCATTAATAAAATTTCAGTCAGCTGTGCTGACAGTATCTCCCTTTTGTTACACTCCTATATAAATTTATTTATCTGTTTATTTATTTATTTTACATTTGTTTACTGGGAAGGTCCATCTGGACAGAGCTCCCCGTTGTCAGTGGAGGTCCTGGGAGAAAAGCTTCAGAACTATTTCTAACTTACTATACATAAGATATTTACACATTCAGTTATAAAAATATAACAGACAATAACATATGATTACATAAAATATTTACATAAGCATAGTGGTTTAGACATACAATTAAAAGTATAGCTGGTAGTAACACTTGATTGTTGTTCATACAGTATGTTTAGTAGAGATAATCTTGAAGATGTACTGAAGACAAGAAAGGAAAAACTAAAAAAGGAGGAGAATACAGACATGTTCATATGAGGTACACTGACATTTTAAGGGAAAGCTTTTCAACCTAGTCTAGGGGAGAGTTAATGGGTATAGATGGGGCAGTGGGGAGTAGGCAACAGTGAGTTGGTAAGTAAATCATGTTAATATTTACAAACGACATATAATTATTTACAAAATTCCTGCTAGCTGGGCTGGCAGTATCTCCTTTCATGACACAGGTAGTAAGACTAATGGCAAGAGAAAACTATAATAACCAAAGACTTGGAAAGAAGTGACAAGTGCCAGAAACGTGAACTAGGATGAAGTACAAAGCCAAAGAAAATGAGATGAGTAAGAGAGAAAGACAGGGAAGAATGCAAGGAGATAGTGAGTTATAACCAGTAAAGAGGAGAAATGTAGTGTGAAAGTAACTAGAATAAGGATAGGAAGCACATAACCACTAGTGTAAAATAAAAGGATTGAACTGAAAGTTCAACTGCTGAATCCTACACTAAGGCACTGTATGAGCACATCCACTCATGCATGAATCGTGCCATCCCAAATAGAACCAAAATGCTCTCATCCAAAAAAAGGAAGCCAATCTGGTGGTCCCCTGCCATAAACAAACTTTACAACAAAAGGAAGAAACTTTTGCAGAAAATAGAAAAATCCCAGGATGCAAAAAACTCCCTTACTAGCCTCAGTAAGAAACTGAGATGCCTCATAAAATCCTCCAAAGCTAGTAACGAAAATAAAATTGCCAAAGATTCTAAAGACAACCACAAAGCATTCTATAACTATGTCAAGAATCTAAATGGCAATGCTCAGATCTGCTCTGAGCTAAAACAGAATGGCATTAAATATACTGATCCGAAGGATATTGCCAATATCCTGGCAGATCGATTCAGTGCCAACTTCATCCCCCTCTCACCCCCTAAATGGCCCATCTCAATACCGGAAGATTGCCAAATTCCAGTAATAATGGCCACACAGGTACAAAACGCACTCTCTAAAGTCAAGAATACAGCATCCATGGGACCAGATGACATCCCGGGCTGTGTACTACATGAACTACAATATGAACTGGCACCTCACCTAAGTGTCATGTTTAATCATAGCCTCACCTCAGGTTTCATGCCCACTGAGTGGCGCAGAGCTACAGTTATCCCAATCCACAAGGGGGATCCACCTTGGATCCCAGAAACTACCATCCCATCAGTCTGACAAGCCTTATCTGCAAGGCCATGGAGTGTATTATCATGGAACTTATAAACAAAGACATTGGCAACCTTCAAACACTGGACCCCACCCAGTTTGGGTTTGTGAAGGGCTGATCTTGTCTCCTGAACCTGATTGACTTCTTTGAATCAGTCTCCAAGGGTAAGGTGGTCCACACAGCCTATCTAGACCTTGCCAAGGCCTTTGACACCATCCCCCACTCTGGAATCATAGATAAACTTACTAAGTTGGGCATTAATCCCTATGTCACCCAATGGGTTGCTAAATGGCTTACTGATAGAACCCACACTGTAAAAGTAGCCGACTCCAAATCCAGCTCCAGACAAGTGACAAGTGGAGTACCTCAGGGTTCAGTCCTGGGGCCGCTCTTGTTTGACATCTACTTCTCTGAAGTACAGGTCAACACTAAGGGACTCTGGCTAACAAAGTTTGCAGATGACTGCAAACTGGGAGCCATTATTGAATCCCCAAATGATGTGGATACTCTACAAAAGGGCCTTACAGAAACAGATGCTTGGTGCCAGAGCCATGGGCTCAAGCTCAATGCCAAGAAATGTATTGTTATCCCTTTGGGAAAAACATGTATCCATGAATTACCATATAGGTGGCAGTACACTAAACACAGAAAGTGTGATAAGAGACTTAGGGACACAGGTGGACAGTGGTCTCACCTTCGATAACCACATCGCCACAACAGTCAGGAAATCCTTCTATGTGGCACACCTCATCACGAAGGGCTTTTCATCCAGAAAAAGGAGGTCATTGTCCCACTGTAATCATCCCTCATTAGACCCATTATAGAATACAACGCCCCATTTGGTATGTACCTCTCAAGACATCTGCAACAACTGGAAAGGCCTCAGAAATACCTCACTAAAAGAATCACAGGCCTAAAGCAGATGCCCTACACTGACCACCTTAAAAAACTCCAGCTATACTCTGTCGCATATCGTCTACTCAGAGGCGATCTCTGCTTAACATACAAGGCCATGTCAAACCCAGAGCTGTTGGACATGCTACACTTAAAGAAATCCCAATCCCTCAGAGCTACACGCTCCAGGGATCTAAACCTTGTCATCACAATAAACAAAACATGCTGGAGGGATATGTTCCTAACCCAGAGATTCCCCAGACTCTGGAATAGATTGCCCATACATGTCAAGCAGAGTGCTTCTTTGGACCTCTTCAAGAGGAACCTTGACGATTGGATGGGAGAAAGGAAATTCACCCCAGGGATCATGTCAGTCACCCTGCTAGACAGGGGTCCAGGAAAGTAAATAATGTGGGAAGAAATAGCCAGGGAATTGTTATGGCTAGGCTTGTATAGGCCCTAGGGCTGATAGCCTAGTACCAACCTATGAAACTATAAGGTGTATCACATATGAAGATTGTGCAGTATGTAACTGTGAAGTATATAAAAATAAAGTTAAAAAAATCTACTTTCTAATCAGACACTGATGTAAGGTATCTAGACATTAGTAATACTTATGTAACTTTTGACCATCATGCCTTCTCTGCAATTTGGAAAGCCTTTTATTTGGCCCATCTAATTTCCAACAGCATCTCCTCTATTTCCAAAGGAGTCTTAATTCTCCTTTACTCATATCACTTATTTAGGGTGTATTTGTTTAAGCAGATCACTAAGTTTAAGAGACCTCAGGGAATCCTAACTTAAAAAAAAAAACAGTTGCCTCAAAATCTTAGTTTTTAGGACAGACTGACAGCCTTCTGTGTCTGTCCTGAGGATCTTAATAGACTCCTCCATGGGGATCAGTGTCTAGCTTTTTGATCCATGAATGGTCTAGCCCTTTTTGACGTTCTGTTCCTTAACAGAACAAATGTACTTCAAATATCTGGTCAAAGAAGCTAATCCCTCATCACAGGCAAATACGACATGCTGGCTTGATAGATTCATATCCCTATGCAGCTCCCACTTCAGGAATAAACTTCAGCTATACATCAGGCAGAGTAGCACACTTTTGGCCTTTAAAGCAAATGTAGATAATTCAATGAGCAGTCACAAATTATTTTCCTCCATTTCCTTTTTGAGGATAGAAGGAATTTTTGAATATGAGTTATTGCCTTAATTTGTACTGGTCTGCACACAGACTGCCTAATACTTACCTATGAACTTAAAAAATTTAATGTCTAGTGTAAAATCATAATAATCAAAAATTTGCAAATAGTATGGTTGGCATATATGTATATGCAGTTCTGCAGGTGCAAATCTTTGGCTGTGTATTCCTGGCTTTTTATACATTGGTTGGCATTATTTTGGTTAGCAAGTGTCTCAGTGTATGAAGACAGTTGCAAGGTTTTCATGTTAACTAAAGTCAAACATGATGTTTTACCTTTGTTTAATTTCTGTCATGTTATCAAATACAGGATAGTCCAATATTATCACTTGAAGCTGGAAGAAAATTTACCAATCATATCTCATCTCTTACATTATCTGATGGTAATACTAAATAATAATCACAGAACAATGTCCAAGATTAAGAACTAAGGCAAAATAACGCATGCCTGTAACTAAATCATACATGGTTAACCAGTAATAGGTTACTGTATCTTTCTCTAGTATGATTCAAAAAGTTGTATTCATTGACAGAAATGTTATATTTAATCTCAGTTTGTAGGAGTAGACACGGGACCAGCTCAAAATCAACGTAAAGGGCAATGAATTTAATGTGAAACTGCTTAAACTGAATAGATATTCATCATATTAATCACTGCTGCAGTAGCAATAGTTATGCTGGTTATATCCTACCAAAATATAACAGCTGTCCAGCTTACACTGCTTCAGGGCACCTTCCATACTCCCAGACTGTCAGGTAGCTCAAGTTGAGCTGACTAAAACACAAGTTTGGGTCTAAAGTCCTTCAGTGCTTTACTGCCACCAAAGATTCACTCCTCTGAGGCTTTCAAGAATTGATGTTTGTGTTTTTCTTTGTTTGGCAGATAGTTACCCTTTGGGGGAAACAACTTCCATTTTTCTTAATTTTGTTGATGATTTATTACTTTCCTTTTCACTAAAAATGTTTTGTTCTAACGGACTGTTTCGAAAGCATAGAGTACTTTTAAAGGGATAGTTCATTTTTTCTGCCAGTTTAGAAGTGTTGCAGCCTAACTGAAATCATTGTTTTCTATGGTGAAATTGTATTTAGCTTACTTTTGTGGGGCTAGAATAGTGTTTTAAAGTGATTTTTATAGTGTTTTTTTTCAGTCAAAGAAGTAACTTTTTTGAACTGGTTGACACATGCCTTCAGCAGGAAAGAGGCACCATTTTTGATTTGGTCATGGAACAGACTATCAATCCCACAGTAACTCTTTCTTCCAACCAAAAAAGAAAAAAAAAACAAACAGCCTTTGCCACCACAGCAGGCTAGCAATTTGCCTTACCCACAGGTGGGTGACTTTGCTGTGGCCATTTGCTGTACTTCAAACCACTCATCTTTAACCATGCATCCCTCTGGTGGAGCACCCACAACCACTATGCACCGGGGTTTAACAATTTCTTCTGAAGCTCTCAAGGTACCCTCAATGTGCAAGGGATGAGCCACTCTTGTTGGTCCTGGGAGGGAGAACAGGGAAGGGCTCCCTACTGTGTCAGAATGCTGTGTATATCCCTGACAACGCTGCTGCTGCCACTAGTAATATGGTTGTTCCCATTTTCCCTGTCAAAATGAAAAAAAAAACAAGCATGCATCTACTCCTACTCAACATTCTTTTTATGTAAGTAGTTTACTGCGTCAAGCTCAAGGTTTAATTCAGGTTATCAATTTTTCTTGCAAAGTAGTTTCTGATAAAACAAGGATTCTTCTTTTCCCAAAGAGATTCAAAATTCGGAATGTGAACAGGAAGATGCAGGGATGGATACATTTTTTCCTCATATTTTTGATTCAGACTTTAAGGAGAGTTCAGTTTATGATTCTCCTTGTGAGAGTTTATTCTTCTCTGAGACTGTTGCTAGAATGATCAAGTGTTTTCAGTGTGAGAACACTGAGGTTTCTTATTCACTCAGAAAGTACTATGACCTGTTACAGAAGGATTTTCTGGAGCCTACACCCATTCCTCCTGTGCTGTCTGCTTTAGAGGATTTGTGTGTTACTCCTGCAATTTCTGTGACATCAGCCAGCTGCTCCTAAAAAAGCAGATGGGATGTATAAAATTCCTCAGTCTTTTAAAATTGTATATACTACCCCCAAACATGACGTTGCAGTTATAGCTTTAAATTGTTTCACTGCTGCTAAGAACCTAATTAATTTTACTCCTACTCTATCTGATAAGGATTGGAAATTACTGATACGTATGGGAAAAAGTGCATAATTCTGCAACTTTGATTTTCAGCATTTTGAATTGTCAGGCTCATATGTTAAAGTTTGTTCTGACAAGCTGTGAAAGTATGCAGTTTCTTCTTATAAGGAAAAATCTGCTTTAAGTAACTTAGTCTCTGCTACTGCAAACATCAGCACTCCTTATTTAAAATGTTTGTATGACTGTTGATACGTCTTCCTGGACTATGGCCACTGGCACTTTTTTTGAGGAGGTTTGCATGTATACATTCTCACCTCCTCCCAGATGATGTTAAAAATAAGATTTTAAATTCTCCCTTGGATTGAGATGTAGTGTTTGGCCTCTGTATTGCAGAGATGATCAAAAATTGTGATGAAAGCGACCAACTGGTCAAGGAATCTCTAAGATTTCGCAGACCCTGTTTTCCAAATCTTCCAAGTGATTTTCTATCTCCTCATCCAATTTTGGCAAAAAAACAGAATAAACAGTCTCAATAAAATAAATGTAAACATGTTTAAGAAGAAATAAGTCTCAACCCTCTCAAAATCAAGGGCAGTCCAAGTCTGAATATCTGTTTAAGAAGCCTTTTGAACTCCTCCCACCCTGGTCCATTTTTTTCTTTTAGAAAGTCTGAATCTCTAGTTTTTTTTTTTTTTTTTTTTTGCAAAAGAGAGTTTGAAACAAAATCTTTCAGAAAATCATTCAGCAAGGTTACAGATGGCAGTGGGTGAAAATTCCTCCTTCTCAGGGGGAATATTCCTCATCTTCCTCATCAGACACTTTTGTTTCCACCAGTTCACCATCCCATGCTGCCCCAAGGAATGATAGAACCAGTTCCTCCTTCCAAGATAGGGAAGGGCTTTTTTATTCAATGATGTTCCTAGTGCCAAAAAAGAAAATTCTTGGAGATGAGTTCTGGATCTTTCTTTCCTAAAACTGTTTGTAATGGTACCCAAATTTAAAATTATGTCACTTCACAACCTGTTACTGCTTCTTCTTTCAAGTTTCCTGGCAACATTAGACTTAAAATATGTTTATCATCACATCCTTATTCATCCAGACTTCAGATGTTTCTTAAGGTTATGTGTCTGGATCACATTATCCTATTTGCATCATTATTTTTCAACAACCATAAACAAATATCTATTGCCACTGTCTATATTCCTCCAGGTTCCAATATCCCAACACTGGAAGACTTCCTATCATGGTCTAACCACTACATCTCAAATGAAACCATCATCCTTGGTGACACTAATATAAATTGGCTTAAACTAACGCAAAGAAACTCCACAAACTCCATCATTCTGTTCAAATTTACACACATTATACAAACTCCAACACACACAACATACAATCACCTTGAATCCACCCTAGACTGGATATTAGTATCCCACCCACAGTACTACTCCAATCCTAACACCCTTCCCAACACCCTAAGTAAACTCCTGGCATTGAGTAGCATAACCCTCATTTTTTTATTTGTGCTGCTTACAGAGGTGGGTTTGACTTTTCAGCCTTGCCTAAAAAAGGCACTATGGGGGCAGCAAGAGCCTTGGCAAGTATTTGAAACCCTAGGGGTGACAGGTGCAAGCTGTCTCATGCAAAGCAATGAGGACTGTCGAGCATGTCATCCCAAGCTGATAGATACTGGATCCCCTTTGAATGACACCAGAAGCTTAGCCAATTGCTGAAATTGATAATTTTTTTCTTTATACTGTGATATCATTCTTAGTGAGGGCAGGATGCTACTCAAGGTCAGGGTCATACCCGTGTGTGCTAAATGATCAGAGAACACTTCCATGTCTCTTTTCATGTAGTCCACGGGGGTACATCTCTGCTCATACACACCAACATAAACAATGACAGAGTCATATTTGTACTTGTTCTGGAGTGACCTGAGTGCTTGTGTTATGTGGCGGATTCTGGATCCTGACGGGCAGCTAACAGTAATATTCTCCTTGTCCAGCCTAGTGAGTGGGACGTCAGTGTACCTGACTATAGAGTCACATATTACTAGTGTGTTAGGTGTGTTATTTCGCCTTAAGGGCTGTGATTGTGCAGCACACTGATTTTGTGTTTTATGCATTGTCTGGTTGGTGACACGAGGTGAAGGTTTTTGAGTGTCTGCTTTGGAGGTGTCTGATGCTTTTGCAGGTTTTATTTAGAGCCTCCGAATATGATTTTTTGTATTTATGTGTTTTTTTTTTTTGCCAGTGCTAGTTTGGGATGTCTGTGTGAGGCTTGAGGTGTGGTGCAAGTGTTAACCTTCTCCTCATGACTGCCTGTTCCAGAGAGAGCTTAGCCTCCAATTTAGCTATATAATTGCATCTCTCACATATGTTAATGTTTTGCGGTAGGAGGAGAGGGAAACACAAATACAGTAAAAGCAGATGAATAAAGTGCAATTTTTTTTGAGTGAGCAAATGAGATGGGCTCAGGAGGAGTATCAAAATCCAAATTTACAAGAGGGGCGGGCAGTTTCAAAGCCACCAAGATTAACACCAAAATAAAAGCAGGGAGGGTGGGTGGGGAACTAACTGAGAAAACAGAGTCATAACTTCCAGCTAGATAGTATTCAATGCAACATGAATAAATCAATTTTAAATGCTGTATTATTTGAAAAAAGTGCAGATAAAGATTTACTTAAATTAACTTATACGTCCAGTTGATTGTAGGTAGGTCTTACACGGCCAAAGCTCACAGATTAAGCAGAAAATAATCCAAAATGTGCCATTTATATAAGGCAGAAACCAAATATCAAGAAGTGAAACTACCCCTGCTTATCACTGGATATGCAGGAATTCTAACAAGCACTAAATTCTAACAAGCATTAACTGAAAAAACAGAGCCACAACTTCCAGCTAGACAGTATTCAATGCAACACAAATAAATCAATTTAAATGCTGCATTATTTGAAAAAAAATGCAGATAGAGATTTACTTAAATTCACTTATATGACCAGTTGATTGCAGGTAGGTCTTAGCCGGTCAAAGCTCAGATTTTAAGCAGAAAATAATTCAAAATGTACCACTTATATAAGGCAGAAACTGAATATCAGTGAAGTGAAAGTACCCCCACTTATCACTGGCTATGCAGGAATTCTAACAAGCATTAAATTCTAACAAGCATTAGCTGAAAAAAACAGAGCCACAACTTCCAGCTAGATAGTATTCAATGCAACATAAATAAATCAATTAAATGCTGTATTATTTGAAAAAAAGTGCAGATAAAGTTTTACCTAATTCCCTTATACGTCCAGTTGATTGCAGGTAGGTCTTAGCCGGCCAAAGCTCAGAGTTTAAGCAGAACATAATCCAAAATGTACCACTTATATAAGGCAGAAACCGAATATCAATGAAGTGAAACTACCCCCACTTATCACTGGCTATGCAGGAATTCTAACAAGCACTAAATTCAAACAAGCATTAACTGAAAAAACAGAGTCACAACTTCCAGCTGGATAGTATTCAATGCAACACAAATAAATCAATTTAAATGCTGTATTATTTGAAAAAAGTACAGATAAAGATTAACTTAAATTCACTTATACGCCCAGTTGATTGCAGTTAGGTCTTAGCCGGCCAAAGCTCAAAGTTTGAGTTTGTTCTTGTGTAATTTCATATATATATATATATATATATATATATATATATATATATAAATATATGTGACCTAGGGATATTGGAGGAGAGAGGGGGTAAGGTTTGAGCTAAATTTTCCCACTAGCAGATTGACTATGACCTCTGGGTCTGGGTATTTGAGGTAATTTACTATTAACTTTGAGCAGTGTTGCAGATTGTTTCTCTGGTTTCTGGCATACTTAAAGAAGGCTTTGTAGCTACCTTTAAATTGGGTGGCTATTTTACCTCATATATGACTTTGGTTGATTGGAACATGGCCCAGAATTTTCTGTTGTGTTGGGCAAGAGAGACTTTAGATTCTTTAGAGACATGTTTACTTTTGTGTGCAATGATTTTTTTCTTGTATTGTAAATACTATTCATATCTGGGTCCTACCACAGCAGTTTATTCTTAAATTTGTCATTGTATTTCATTTGGAGTGGGACAGATGAGTCTAAGCAGTTGTTTTTATGTTCTTAGAATTTTGCAGTAATGAATTCCTCATAAGCAGTGGGGTCATCATCCTATAAGGGGATTTTGACTTTAGTCAGGCGATCACTCACATTTATTAGATTGCCCTTGGTATAATCACTTAATACTGAGGTATTGGAAGATACTTCTGTTTTCGGTTTTATGGTTAATGTGACTAATTTTTGGCCAGATTTAATATAGAAGGATGTGATATTGGGTGGGGAGCAAAGTTGGCCTATATTAGTAAGGATCAAGTCCAGGGTTTTACCATGGCGGGGCTAGCCACCCGGAGGTGTAAACCTTGGCTCAAGATGATTGTCACTGCTGAAGTGACACCCCACCCCTTCTCCATATGCAAAATGGGAAAAGGATTGAGGATGGATGGATGGATGGATGGATGGATGGATGGATGGATGGATGGATGGATGGATGGATGGATGGGGTGTAGACTACCTGGTCCAGAGAGTTTGTATTGATGAAGTCCAGAAATGTTGGGTCATACATGTTTGAAGATTTTTATGTCTCCTAATTAATGGAAGGGTAGTTGAAGTTTCCTATAAGAATGGTGTTTAGATTCATTCACAGGGATTGCATCCTAGTTAGGTAGGACGTATGGACTGAGGAGTATATGCAGGGGTCCTATAACTAGCTATCATGTAAGGGGTTTGTTTAATGGTAATTTGGATTTGGAGGAGTTCCAAGTCATTATCTTGTCCAGCAAGTCTGAAGGTGATTTTTTTAAGAATGTGCAGACTCCACTACCTTTAGTGCTTTCATCTAATGTGAAGGTTATAAATGTATGGTAAGTAATGAAACCCTGCACTGCTGGCGTGCTCTCATTGATTTTGAGCTCGATCTGCATTACAATACATATATCAATGTTTTCCAGGGTAAGGGGTGCAAGTAAGAAGCAGAGGGTTTTTTTTAGGCTTCTAGTATTGAGCAGCAATACCTTTATGTTATCTGCATTCTCTTTTGTTATGTAGGGACCTTTTGAATATTGACGTAGCCTAAAAATATACTGTGGGAAATGGACAATGATTTAGACAATCTATGTAAGCCTTGGGGGGATAGATGCAGGTCATCCCTAGCAAAGCAGCTAGAACTGTCTACCATCTCCGCCCAGGCTGTTATATAGTGTACCACCTTTGAATAACACCAGAAGTTAAACCAGTTGTCAAAACTAATAATCCTTTGTTTGTATTCTGGCATTGTTCTTGGTGATGGTAGAATACTACTTGAGGCTAAGCTTATACGTGCTTTGGATACATATTCTGAGACCTATCATGTTTCTCTCTTCATTTCATCTAAGGTGGTATGTCATTTACACCTACATGCACTATAGCTGAGTCATATGCATACTTATGATGCAGACACCTGAAAGTGTGCATGTGATATGATAGATAAGTGAATGTGACCTTCTTGTACAGCATGGTGAGTGAAGCGTTGGTGTGCCACACTACAGAGTCAGTTATGAATCCTGTCTGTCTACAAATTTATCAAATCTGATGAGCATTCTCTGTAGTCCTACAAGGTTACTTAGGCCTGGAACTCCTTACCTGTATCCATCAGGTCAATACCCTCCCTCCCATCTTTCAAAACCAATCTAAAATATTTCCTAGCTAAAATATGGCTCTGTTCTTGCTCAAAACGAGGATAAACTATATCCCTAAATGTGCACAAGTACCTTTACATTCCTTATACCTCCTTTCTCTCCCTTCTTCACTTGCTTCCTTACTTCTATCAAATTTTCTTCCCAGACATTCTCTCTAAATATACCATAAGCATTTTCCCTCATTCCTATTGCAATTCCTGTTTGTATTAGACTAATTTGCCATTAATTTCTCTATAAACTTTGAAAACTTCTCTAAATATTAAATGATTGTCATATAGCTGGTATTGATTCTTAACCAATGTTTTTATATTATGTCTAATTTGTTATAATTATTTAAAATTCAGATGTTTTTCTTTAATTTTTGAAGATTGTAAAACTTTTGTTTTTAAAATGTTTTGTAATAATTTGTAGCTTTTCTTCTTAGGCCTCCACTGAAAATGGACTTCTACTCAGTCAGACTTTCCTGGTAATCAAATGTCAATAAATAAATAAATACATGTGTGGAAGTTTGCCATACAGGCTTTTGAACTCAATCAATGTGAGTCTATGATATATGTTTCATTGTGGGTGTTGCCTGTTTCGTGTGTTTTTGAGGTGGCTGATGGTGGTTGTTTCTTAGATTACATTTGGGAGGCCTTTGTGGTTTAGGTATGTTAGTTTTAAGAGTCGCAACATATGTAGACCTATGTGATTGATTTGAGATGTTTATGATTTGCTTACTGTCATGTTGTGTAATATTGCCTACTTGCTTGTTATTTGTGGTGGCTTCATGTGAGAACTTTGCCTAGAGTAACACTATATAACTACATCTCTCACACACTGTATCAGTTTGCTTAAGTACTAGGTTGTTGTCAATAAACATGAAATAATTATCTCAGGGTGCCCATTTAAAACAAGCTGGCTCTAGAGACAGTAAGAAAGCGCAAAGCCATTCTTTCAGATACTTACTAATGTGGGCTAAAGCAGGAAATGAGATGATCAAATTTTGTTAAGAAATCCTGTAAATCTAGGAAGAGAAAGATTAAATTTGAAGGCAGAAATATGCAATACCTGAATAATACCAGAATACCAGCTGAAATATATGATTGTACAAGTAGCTAGAAGTTTTAAACCAAATAAAAGGATCCCAGCCAGATAGCCACCCTGAATTGATGTTCACTTGTCGGCTAGCTTCATTCTGTGCTATTTCAAATAATGATAAGCAAATTATTACATATGTGCATGCATATAGATATAATAACTGTATATAGCCAAAACATTAGCAGACACAGGCAAGACCAGCCAACCAATTCTAACAACCCACCATTTCCTAGACCTCAAAGAGCATGGAAAAATTTGGAGTGTGAGATTTGTGAGCAAATATAATAGGATGCTAGCAGGATGAATAAACACATTTTGCAAACGAATTGTATGGTGTTGGGGCATCTGGGTTTGTATGGTGTGTGTGTGTGTGTGTGTGTGTGTGTGTGTGTGTGTGTGTGTGTGTGTGTGTGTGTGTGTGTGTGTGTGTGTGTGTGTGTGCGTCTGTATGTTTTGTGTGTGCGTGCACGTGTGTGTGTGTACCTCTACTTCCTTAATGTCTTACTATATAATACTAGCGGGATGGATATCACCTAAGCCAGAGTTATGCGACATAACTATTGACATTGCCTGTCATACAAGAACAAGGAGTGCAGATAGCTGGCATCACAATGGATATGGATCCATAGAAACACAGAAACAGAATACAAAGAGAAGGGTAGCTTATGCATAATAATAAGTGAGGTGGACTGTGAAAAGGCATTAGAAAAAAATATAAAACAGACACAATCAAAAAACAAAAAAGGAGCACGCAGAAGCACAACAATAAATCTTTACTGTTGTATTAATGTTCTACCCAAAGAAAATATGCTAACAATAAATATTCTTAAATGAAATTCTATATCTTACACTAATACCTAAATTTCTAATACTGTATGGTTTTAAAGTTGGAATGAACTGAGCGCAACTTATCTAACACTTTTTCCTACGTTAGCCAACAACATTTCCTCTGACTAATTCTTAAGTGATCTGAATTTGAGGCACCAGAGTACCTGGCAAGGAATGTGACAGGAATGACAAGACTCAGCCTGCTCATTTCTCAGATTATGGTGATAGAATGTGCTGGACACATCCATTTTTAATGATTCTCAGTGGAAACTAAGGATGGCTGATGGAATAGTACAATCACAGAGTGCAGGAAAGAGCACTGTTGATGTGTCATCACAGTACCGAGTAGAGTGCACCATTTGGCATGTACTTGATGAGGCACATACAACAGCTGGAGTGACCTCAGAGGTGGACTAAAAGCCCTATCCCTTTACTCTGTCGCCTACCAATTATTAAGGAGTGACCTATACCTGACTTACAAGGCACTCACAAATTCAGCCCAGATGGAGCTACTACACATCTGCAAGTCAAACAGCACAAGAGCACTTGATCTAGGGATCTAACCTTAGTCAGCAACTCAAACAAATCATGCTGGATAACAGAAATTTGTGTCAGACACTGCCCCTTAATTGGAACAGGCCTCCTATTCACATAAAGCAGAGCTCTACCCTGGCCCTCTTCAAATACAATTTGGATCAATGGATAGTTAATCACAAATTCACACCTAGGGTAGTGCCTATGTCCCTTATAGATAGGAGCAAACTGTAAGATACTCAATGCACAGGCACAAATCCATGCCATCCTCTTGCCCCTAGGATCCATATATTGGGTAAAATTGGGTTATATTGGTTAGGCTTGGAAGGGCCCTTAAGCCGTTAGCCTAGTAATCTCAGATGAACCTATGGATCACAAAGGAACAGCACATGGACTTGTGAAATACCCATTGCTGGCTAAATGTTTTCAATTCCAATAGCTAGCTAACTGCAATGAAATATATGACAGGCCCACATTGCTCAGTCTGATTTCCCTTCATAATGTATCTTCTATTAGGATCAAGAAAAACACAAAAAAATACATACAAATCCTAGAATAATTGCAATGAGAAGACAATAACTAATTAAATAATTGCATGCCATGTTCACATTGCAATGGCAATGAAATAAACCTCTGCATAAAGTCAGGTGTGCACTGCTATTGTACACATGTCTCACAGTTATAGCTTCATAGGTAAGTACTAGGCTAGCTGCCCTTATGGGCCATTTTAAACTTAGCCAGTTTCCCTTTTTGTGCTCAAATTAACCTCTCACATTTGGTTAGAGATTGGCCTTATACATCTCATGGCTGATAATTATATAGTACTTATAATAAGAATAACTGGGATCATACCATAGGTAATTTAAGGAGACACACGCATGGGATAAGGCATTTAGTTATAGATCTGCAATTCCTTTGATTATTTTGGAACTGTGCTCAGGCTGCAAATGTCCATGAAAGCATGTTCATTTCCTCACCTGCATATATTACCCAAAGAAGAGCAAAAGCCTTCATTTAGGATTTTCTGTGAACTGAATTCAAAAAAAGGTTGAGTTACAAGTTGGACTGATGCTTTCATGAGAAAATGATATTCCATACCCTCTGCTACATTCTAACCCTAGAATTGTGTCTGTCAGGGGGAGTAGTGCAGTGAAAAATTGCTGATAACTAAACAAGAAATGATACTCTTAATATAACACATTACTTTCTACATGATTAATGTGAATTAAAACAATTTATATTAATTAATAGGATTACCTTTGCATAGCACAGTCCAAACATCGCTTAGCTCAAGGAGTAGCTTGTGACATTGTTTAAAGATGGCCAACACCATATTGTCACCCACATGCCAGGAATAAGTCCTTAGATGAGATTACATGAATGGTTAATCAATAGGCATTAACCATAAGTAGGGCTACTTACTGTTGAAGTAATAAAGTACTCCAGTCTACAGCATCTACAGACATAGCCCTGTACCACTGGCAAACCTATGTTTCACGGAAATACGCCAGCATTTTGTATAGGATGATAACCATCGTGTGTAAATAAGTTAAAAAGAACATTTTCAGTCTGGCTGGTTTCTGAGATACTTCATTTTAAGGCACTACAGAAAAAGTTGGCAAATCATATGATTTGTAAAACTTGGCTTAATGTCAGAAGGTATTAGTTCTGAAGGTGGCAGAATACAGAGCAAAGAGACCCATGGATTTATACTATGAACAGTTCAGAGATATTAATCAAGATAGCATGTTATAAGGACCCTTTAATTTGTAGGTGACCTTGTCACTTTTAATGGTATAGTATTACTGCTGCCGATAATGAGTTGTCTTGTGAAAGCTCTGTGATTTGCTTGTACATGTCCTTCACTGAGGGGGCTGCATATGGGAGACTACATAGTGATGCATCTGTCATGCCTGTGGCTGTGGCAGTGGTACACATATACAGTGCATGCACACACACATACACACACATGCACAGTCACACACACACTCACACACATAATGAGTGTTTGTGGTAGGTGTGCCTATCTTGCTTGGTGTCTGCCGGCACACAGTAGTGTTGCCTATGTTTTGTACATTTGATGACTTACTGGATACATGGCAGTTGTGATACAGTAGTCACTCTCTGGTTTACAGTTTGCTTGACATGCACACTGGACATCTCATGCAGTTTTACACCATTCTTGTAACACTGGTGCAAGCTTATATATTATTTTACTTGCTGTAGTACTAAAAGCATTATGAACATGAGTGTCACATAGTCTGCACATATACATACCATGTTATGCTTTCTCAAAGTCCTCTAAAGAAGAGTGAAACACCACAGCATACTTACACCCTGTTAGCTGTGAAGGACATGCCTGTGTGAATTTTTCTTCTTTATCCTTCTGTCCAGAATCCTGTTTTCGGGCATCACCTGTACTATATGTTAACCTGTTGCCAACCTTCACTGCATCTCACTTGCTGAGCCCTTATAGTATCTTCACCACCCCTTCTGGATATCAAATATGCATTACTACATGCATTTGGCTATGTATGTAGTGGTTGCATTTCTTAGCATTCTGGTAGCAGTATCTAAAATATGTCATTATTCAGGACTACAGAGGGTGGGTTTTCTTCACCTAGGAAATACAGAGATCATGATTTACACACTGGTTGTTAGGTGTTGGCACCTTATGGCTACAGCACTCCTGGTTCAGTTAAACATTTGTCTACCATGTTATACATAGTTAAGAACTGAATCAGATATCCCTGAAGTGTGGGTGATTGTCTGACACAAAGCACTCTTTGACAAATGCTGGCAGTATGGGCATTCACAGGTTGCATGTAAAACAAGCAGATAATGGAGTGTAATACATTCCTGTTAACATTTGTCATTTCTTGTCACCCTGTACGGCATATCTAACTGCATGGATACAGTCCAAGGCACTGAGCAACATCAACAGACTTGTGGAATTATTACATGGTGATTCATTATTCCTGGGAAATGGCTAAAAATTTGATGTAGTCTGAGGGTAGTCATGTAGGCAGATAAGAACTGCATCCAAAATGATTGGTATACATGAGTCACATGCCTAATATATCACTAGTTGGCCACTCCGGTATCTGGCTTAATGACCAGATTTTCCTTTTAAATTGTGTGCATACATTGAAATTAAATAACATTTATTTAGTGGCTATGTTTTAATCTAATACTTATAATAATAATTCATATAAATAAAATAGCAATTCAACAGATTAAAATATGTAAACAAATCAGAAATTTGATGAGGGCCATGCCATGTCAACTTGATCTCCATATGCATGATATCTACTGTAAGTTACATGTAGCACTCTTTTTCATAGATTCATGTAATCTGCATTTTATAGCTGATGCAAGTCCCCCTTTCACCTCAAAATTATCTGTTAGAAATTACAGCCTACTGCATAATGTTATAACTATGCATTGTAACTTATTAATGTTTTGCATAGTTTTGACGCTTTATGTTCATCGTGCATGACAAATGTAGGTAATCAGACAGGCTTCTGGATCACAGATATGGTGATAGCATGCAATAATATCACTGTATTTAGATAACACGATAAGAAAAAATCATACTTTTGTATTAGTAATATCATAAATTAGACATCGCAATATTAAAGCGATAATCCAAGGTGGTGTGCTATTGTGAAATAATATTATCTATGTAGAAGAATGAAACAGTGGAGACAATCTCATTCACAATGCACCACATAATACACTATACTTACTTTACCCCTTAAAAATGTATTTTTTCATTATCCTATCTCAATTTAAGAACTGTTTTATTCAATGCAGTATTAAATTGCATACTAGCCAAAGGATGAAAACATGCTACCTGTCTTTTTTGTGAACAGTGAATGAAAAGGACTGCTTCACATCTTGTATCAGGAAGTGGGGACCATTTTAAAATACAGACTGCCAGCTGTTCTGTCCAGGGTAATTACAACTAACAATGAGGCAGATTAGCATACTGCTGAAACTGAACAAACTGACATCTGCTCCATTTTGGGTAAATATAAAGTATGCACACCCAAGATACAATACGGTAATACTGAGATCAGCAAGCATTTGACTCTGACAAATATTGCTGTTTTGGTGTGATAAAACATTGCCACTATAGCTGCAACAAACATTCAGAAATGAAAATTCCATTTTTTTGTATTTCTTTTATATGATTACATTCCTTTCATGTTACTGAATTTGCTTTTCAGCTTTTCTGTATTTCTCTAAAAAAAAAAAACTGCAGAGTCAGAAGGAACAGAATTTTTTTTCAGTTTGTTTAGCTACTAAATATATTATACATCTTGAATGTTTACAAATAGGATTTTGTCATATTAAACAGTAGCTCAGTTATTTAAGGAACAGTATGCAGACAATGTTGCCCGGTATCTCAGCTAACAATATGTTTATGTACCCAAGAATATTTCAGTTAAAAAAGCAGCATGTTGAGCATAGCTGAATAGAAGTTAGATATTGCCATTGAAGTATGCAAAGTAGGAACCAACATTCAGGCAAAAAAGATTCAGAAATATATCTTTTATTGAATTTGTTTTTCTTTACCCATTGAATTGTAGTTTGCAGTGAAGCAGAACTCTGAAAAGGAGTTTGGGAACATACGGATTTGTCCTGAGGTAACTCACCATGTGTGTGTGTGGGGGGGATGGGTGTAGAGTAGGGGTTGGAAGAGAGCTTGGTAACTGACAGCAAGCTACAAATTGGAGGAGTGGGTGGGAGTGACAAGGAACAGTTAATACAATAAGGAAGTGTTTACTAAAGGAAGGTTAGGTAGGAAAAGGTGAATATAACCAGGGTACACTAGGCGGTACACCCATTCTGACCTCTTTGCATCAACAGTCAAAGCAGGTTGTCATTGTAACTGTGATTGTATGCATATACATATGATATATATCATCAAGTATAGAGTGCTTCAAAGATTACATCTGAAATGATCGAACTGTAAAAATATATATATATATATATATATAGATTTATTTTATTTATTTATTTTACATTTGATGACCATGAGAGTCCATCTGGATTACAAGTCCATTTTCAGTGGAGGCCCGGGGAGAAAAGCTCCAAGAGAACAATTTTTTTTACAAAACATAGTTTTAAGGACAGACTTTTGACATACAATTTCCATAGAAGAGACTTTGATATTCATATTAACTAACAGGATACATTCGTTCTCTACAATATAACATTAAATTTTAGAAGATATTCCTAAGTTTAGAATTCCTGTGATAGATATACTATCAGAGTAAATGCAGAGAGACGTAGAATAAGGCTCCGAGAGAGCAGATGATGCTCGCTATAGTTGAGAAGGATAACACATTGATTTACTATATGTCTTCGCCTGGTTTTAGTTGAGAAGGATACATTTATTTACACTATGTCTTCTCCTGGTTTTAGTTGCTTATGGAAAGCGCAACATTGTTGGGGTAGTTTTCCCTAACTCCTGGAGAGATGGGATGAGCAGTAGATTAACAGTCCTAAGTGGGTACAGTACTATGATTGGTTGGCTTAGCAGAGTTACTAAGTTAGGTGAAGTGTTCTAATGAGACATTAGCCAGGGGGGATACAGGAGTGCACTGATTATTCAAAAAGTGAATTTAAACAAGTTTCTTGAACTGTGATGGGGATTTGTTGTCAGTCATGTGGGCAGGAAGGGAGTTCCAGGTTTTTGCTATATAGTGGCTGTAGACAGATTTACCAGCTTCATTGTTATATTTGGTTACTTTGAGGAGGTTTTGTGTATTAGACCTCAAGGGTCTGGCGGTTGTATAGGGTTGCAAAAGATTTTGTAGGGCTGGGGTGTTGCCAGAGTTATGTATTATTTTGTGGGCTAGTGATAGCTGATTGAGTTGAAATAGTAGTGGTAGTTCTAGCCAATTGAATTTTTTTAGGCATTCACAGTGATGTGTTCTGATGGGAGAGGTTGTAGCGAATTTGGCTATCTTATTATAACAACTATCAAGTTTGTTTAGGTCGGATTTGCAGAGATTTGTAAGCACAAGGGAGGCATACAATAGGGCGGATAGTAGGTGAGTCCTCGCTATTGTAGTTTTGGAGTGGTCAGTAAGGATATTTTTATTGCGATACAGTAGGCCAAGTTTTTTATGTAATTTTTTTATGATTATAGAAATATGTATGTCAACTCTAAGGTGATTATCTTTTTCAACCCTAAGAGTTCAGTATGATTTGTGGGGGTGATTTTGGTCTTGTTAAAGGAGGAGATGACAAAAGAATCAGTGGGAGGTGTGGCTCTGTGGGAGCTAAAGAGTACTAGCTTTGTTTTACTTGGGTTCAGAATGATCCTTTGGTTTGCAACCCAAGTTTCTGCTAGGGAAAAGCATTCTTGTGTTAGGGAGTGAAGAATGTCAATTGATTTGGCTGCTCATATTATGGTGGTATTATCTGCATATTGCACTATTGAGGCTTTAGGAATACTGCTTGGGAGCTGATTGGTGAAGAGGGTAAAAAGAAGTAGCCCCAGGATGGAGCCTTGGGGTACTCCTAGGGAGACTGGTAGGGAGGGGGAGAGTTGGTTTTGCCACATAGCTT